>NW_026779191.1:0-139587 GCF_030144855.1 Hypanus sabinus
TGGCACACGCTGAAACGACCGCTTCCCACAACCGTCTGGCATATACCTCTCCCTCACTGACCGACCTTCCTTCTCCTACCAACAGGGAAAACTTCAATCAACTCCAATTTTCCCTCCTGTGGAGGCTCCAGAGCAATCGCTCCTGTTTGACACGCAAGGTGTGTTACAAAGCACAGAGACACCGACAGCTCATTAGTGCCAGTTTCAGACAGCAGAAAATTCAGATTCAATCCCACACTGAACTCAAGACCCAGACACAGATTACCAATACAACGGCTACACTGAAACACAGATGGTTAACATTTCCATTGACCGCGGCACCACTGTCCTACAGTAGAGACACAGACCCAATCTCCATATCCACACCCACGGGGTTAGCAGTGTCAGTGTGAGCTCAAGACTGTACGAACAGTTGGAAAATTAGGAAATAAAGAATGTGGTATTGGAAGAACTTAAGAAAGTTTCGGATAAGCGCGCGTGGTTCTGGATAATATGCGTGTATCAGAATTAGTCAGCAGGTTAATGTCAGACAAATGAAATAAATGGAACATGTTCAAACATTTAGGTACCTCGGGGTTTGTGGCTGAAACCGCAGCTGTTCAGAGTCTACTGTGGAGATTTGGCCGTGAGGACGAACTATATTATATCCATGTCTGCTGTTGTACAGAGCTGAATGGCAGGGTTAGTAGTGAGGGGCGCAATGAGGGTTTGGGGATGCAGACAAAAGTGAAGGAGTGAAGATGTGGCAGACGGACAGTTTATAGGGTTATGTGAGGCCATTCATTTCCAGAGGGAAGTAAACCGAGAAAATCAATATTTACATTAACGCAAATAATTATGGAACCAAACAGTATTTATTTTTATGTTGTGATACAGGAGGTTTGATAAGAGTTATAGAGATAGCTTACTAGGAGGTGTCCTGCAGGTGTGATATGAATGCACCCTGAATGTTAGATCCAGGTCTTGTCACACTTCCTAATGAAAGTTGTCACTATTGAAGAGTTGGTGCCGAAACTATTCAGCACACTGACAGTATAGTTCAGAGGAACTTGCTGAGTGCGGGGAGAGTGAGTCTGTATTCGCTGGAATTGTGAGCAGAATTGATGGATTCTTTCAGATCATTCAGCCCAGTTGCAGGGAGGATGTTTCCCCTGAATGATCATTATATTGCCATGTGTCACAGTCCCAGAATGAAGGAGCGGATATTCAGCAAGAGTGATTCCCTCTTCAGTTAAAACATACAAACGTGCAGTACAGCAGGAGGACATTTCGTCCGTCATGTTGGGCTGACGTAAGTAAGCCAGTGATGCCTCATTAAGCTAATCCCTCGGCCTGAATGCACGTTAAATATTATTTCCAGGTCCGGGCACAGTTCCTCAGGAAAGTTATCCCTGCGACAGAGAGAGTGAAGGGACTATTCCTCACACTGACCTGACGGCTGCAGCGACGGCAGGCTGTCTGTGTGAGGGGAGAGTGCATGAGCTGGGCCTGTATTCTCCGGAATTGTGAGGAGAATTGATGGATTCTGTCAGGTAATACGACCAACTGCTGTGAGGATGTTTTCCTTGAATGAAAATTCTTTTACCATGGGTCAAAAACTGAGAATGAATGAAATTATATTCACGATGGGATGGAAAATAAATTTCCCTCATCAGAGATTATGCAGTTAGAGAATTCGGTACTGGAAGAGACAATTTAGTCTGTGATGTTGGGCTGATATGGTTCAGCCGGTGATGCCTGATTAAACTGATCACCCTGCCTGCATGTTCTGTATATCCGACCCTTCTCTGTGCATTTGATTGCCTATCTCAGAATCTTATGATTACCACCGCCTTCCCCACCACGCTAGGAATGCATTCTAGACACCCGCAACTCTCTGCTTTGTTTTGTTTTAATCATTTCCCCACACATCTCCACTGAACATTTTCTTTTCTCACCTGAGCCGCATGCCCTCTGTTACCCGATGCTTAAATTCATTGAGAAAAGTTATACTTGCTTAAAGTATTTATGCTTATCTATCTCCCTTTGGTGTCTGCCAATCTGGAAAGAATAAACCAAGTTCGTGCAAATGCTCCTTTTAAATCTGCTCCCTTTATAAACCTCTTCTGAACCCTTTCCAAAGCCTCGGCCTGTTTCTTATAATGAGGCGACCGAAACCAGTTTTAAACTCCAGATGGCACCAAACCAGAGACCGATAAAGCGGCAACATCACTTCACTTTTAACAAGACTGATCGTCCTATTTATTGCCTTTGCTTCTGCCATCCGGAAAGAGCTGTTTCAGTTTGTGCAATTTCAGCAACTTGAGACCCTGTAGGTCTTCTCTTAAAGGTCCACCCGATAACCTATTCTATCCCCTTTCCCAATCTTCGTCATCCTCCCTATAATGGAGCGACTGAAACTAAATGCAATATTCCACAGGCAACCTGACCAGAGCTCTATTGAAAACCAGAGTTCTCTTGACGAGGACGAACCAACGGGAGTGGGCTGGGTCTGCGATGTCACGAGAAGCAGTAGGTGGGAGAGTGATGGAGGATGTTTGGTCTGCACACGGACAGGTGGATACAGTGATCAGCCGAATTGAACGGCCAGAACATTTCCTCCCTCACCACAAACAGCTTGCTCGACAGGAAGCTGAGCATGAAATTCACATTCCGGATAAACAGGAAAAGCCACAACTGGGCGAGCCAGAACGAAGGAGTCAGTGAGGAAAAGACCTGATTAATTAATTGCCTAAGGGTTTTAACTACCGTAAGTATTAGTGAACGTTACGACCATGGGGACGGTAGTTTGACATAATGGCGGGTAAATATGCTTTTATCCAAATTGACAATGACCTGACTGGAGAGGATTTGCCTGTTCCCATTGGAGTATCTGGAGAGGCGGTACCGTCCATGTATGGGCCGTCCATACCTTCGGGGAAGAGGGGAGTAAAGGAGAGAGTGCTGAATTTGAAGTCGAGTTTCCTGTAACTGAAGCCAAAGCCTTTAAAGACAATTTACATTCGTTTCTGCGGAGTGAAGCGAAAAATCAGTCTGCTGTTAATCTGTAAAATGATTCATTCAGCAGTTGATTTAAATTCTGAACTCGGGTTGGCTATTACAAATCTGGCTGATAAATGCAGAGGTATTTCTTCGGAGAGCCAAAGTTATTGCAGGCTTGGAAAGTTCGGTGGCATCAAGCCCATATCCGATGGGGATGAAGAATATGAGGCTTGGGCTGAGCAGACTTCTCAGTTACTGGATGAATAATGTGAGAAAACTGAGTTTGGTAGAGAGCTTGATATAGCTGCTGATATAGCGAGTTTCCTAAAGGCAGAACATTTATTGCTTCATCAGCGAGTTACCTGCATGCTCTGGAAGAGGCTATTGGCAATGCTGAAAGCGCAGCCGATCTTAGGGAAAATTTTAGGCACATATTTTAGTAAGAAGGTGCTAAATTGCCTGCCTACATTTTCAAATTGGCGAAGCTGCTTCACTGTTTGAACTACAAAGTGTGCATTCCGCTGTTTTTGATAAATTGAGGATGGAGCAAATTATGAAGAGCGGGATGTCACATGACGTGATTGCTCTAAGTATTCGAATGACCGGAAAGATGCGGCCTCTTCCAACTTTAAAATGAATTACTCAGAGATGTTGGAGAGCAGGATAACAAGATGGAGGAGCAGAAGGCCTCCAACATCAGAGCAAAGTTCTCGTAGAAACTTCTGTTATTGAAGCGCACATTACGTCACACGGGGTGCGTTCTGCAGCTCGTCATGAAACATCTGACAACCGATGTAATTGGGATGATATCGGTTGGAGCTGCCAACAAGCACCAAGGGCCGATAGGATGCCCGACCCACTGGTGCAATGTACCGAGGCGAGGGCTGCTACTGAGCAGGGTCTTTAGAACATTACAGTGACCAGTGTTTTCTGTAGCAATTGACGGGAAGATAGACATTTTAAGCGGGAGTGCGAAAAAAACTATTCCTAAAGGTTACTGGGAACAAGCTCTGATGTATCTCGTGGATTGATGGTGTTGATGCTGGAGCCATAACTGACACAGAATCTGAAGTTAATTTGCTTTACAGATCCATTTACAACCGGCGTCCGACGCACTTGCCATTGACTCCAGTGAGTGCCCTTGATGTTCCAGGGCTCAGGACTGATGACTACCCCGACGGTGGTTACTTTTCGTTGAAGCTGCAATTTACGAATGCAGATGTTGGATTAACAGAGACTATTGACACAACATCGTTGTTCTGCCCAGATTAGATTGAAGTGGATGGAACTTTTATTATCTTGAGAAGGCTCCTAGGAGCATGCGAAGAGAGAAACAGAGATAATATTTTGTCATGGTCCGATTCGTGAAACTCGCAGTCTGGTCCATATTATATTCCAGTTTTTCCGTGTTTCCCCAGTTTCTGACCAGGCAGCTGATTCTCTTTCGGGCTGGCTTCATAATTAGATCAGGATACAGCCTCTGGCTGCTGGATTGTTCCAGTCCAAAGTCCCCGTCTGTATCCCTCCCTTTAACCTTCCTGTCTGGAGCCTTGCTTTGCCACGCCTCGCATGGAGTCTTTCCTCACCTGGCGCCTTTGTTCCATTAATTATTAAGTGTCTGTTTCTATATCAATGTCCTTTTCAACCATTATTCGCTTGTTCTTTGTCCAGGGTCAGTTCTGTGTTGGCATAGCCGAATATCTCGTTGAAACTGTCCAGGTGTAGACCAATCAGAAAGAAGAGAAAATCTGCAGGATCTGCAAATCCAAAATGCTGGAGTAGCTCTGCAGGCCAGACAGCATCTGTGTAAAAGAGTAAACTACGGACTTTTTGGGAAGAGACACTGCAGCTGAATTGGATCTTTTTATTTTCTCACTCTCTCTCCAGTCCTGCTGCCTGAGCTAAAAACATTCTCCTGCACTTTGTCTAGGATTAGACCATGTCAGTTCCCATTTCGCCTCACCTGTGTCTTTTGTTCTTGTGTTCACAACATCTGCTCTTCCACCAAACCAACTCCAGATTCCCTCCCCCCAACTCTTTCACTGAGGACTAAATTTCTGTTACTGGAAGTTATCTCAAACCGGAAAACAGTAGGCCAAGCCACAGGTAAAGACAGAGGAGAAAACGAGCGTAAAGGAAATGACGGGTAATGATGGGACCAGGAATGGTGATGCAGACGAAAGTATACTCCATATCCGGCAGTTTTGTCAGAATCGGGAAGAAGGAGTGATAGGTTTGCCTCAAGATTCAATTTAAGCCGGGAGAAGGTGAGATGAAAAAGGGATCTTTACGTGAGGCAGCTCGTCAGGACGAAAAAGAAAGCATATGTTAGATATAAGAAGCAGGAACTAGGAGGGGCTCATGAGAAATATAGGGTAGCCAGGAAGGAGCTGAAGAAAGGACTTAGGAGAGCTCGAAGGGGGCATGATAAGGCTTTTGTTATGGTCCAGTCCGAAGTCCGTGTTCTGGTCCACAGACTCCGGAATCTGGGTTCTCCGGCGGTCACTTGCTTCGCTTGGACTTAACCAGAAACATCTGAGGCTCATAGTGGAACTGGGAATATAAGTGGCCCTGGTACTGAGTGTGCCCCTGGGGTCGTCTTCTCAAGATTCCCATGGCACAGATGGCTGGTGGAAGGCTGGAACGGACTCTTGGCATCCTTGGGGCTGCGTAGGAGAAACATGGCTACGGGGAGCCCTGCTGGTAGTAGTCGGAGCTGCCATTGCAGTATGGATTCAGCTGTTTATCGGTCCAGGTGGCCGTCAGCCACTCCTAGCTAGGTAGGGATCCGTTGCTTCCATAGCCAGCTAAGGCTGCCGGCCGTAACGGCTACTCGGAGCTACCCCGATGCATAGATGGAACTGTCTATCGTTCTTTCGTGTTTGACTACTTCTGTCCTCGCCCCTTGGGGTAAGTTAGGCCGTTCTGCCATTGCCCTGAGGGGGGATCTGTCTAGCCTTATACTCGCCTTTGTGGGGTAAGTCAGGCAGTTCTTCGATTGCCCTGCGGGGGGAATCTATCTTGTCTTGTCTTTGCCTCCGTCGGATAAGTCCGGCCGTTCTGCTGTTACCCGACGGACGATCCTGCCCCATCTTGGTGTAGAGATAAAGATGAGTCCCGGTTTGTCGGCGGATAAGTCCCGGCTCTATGTCTGCGTATTGTCCCGTCTCATGTCAGCATCTAGCTAAAGAGGAGTCCCGGCTTGTCGACGGTTAAGTCCCGGCTCCATGTTGGTTTACCGTTCCTTGTCTGCCTCCTAGCTCCAGCCTCCGAATTATTCAAGCTCCAGCCGCAAGCCTCGAATCAAGCCTGCAGCCTCAGGATCTCCAGCCTCTCGCCAAGTCTCAAGACACCACGCATCTAGCCAAGCTTCAAGACTCCAAGCCTCTAGTGTCTAGACAAGACTCTAGCCAAACCTGAACCCCAGCCCCCAGTCTCTAGCCAAGAATCTTCATGTCCTCGCCTGGGTTTGGGGATCCGTGCCCGAGGCAAGACCCAGATTCTGCGTTCTTGTTCCTTGTCCAGTCTCGGGCTTCTATTCCATCCCAGGCTTCTCGGTCCCAATTCTTCGTCCTAGCCCGACTTCCCTTGACTAGACTGCATCCCGTCCCGTCCTTGGTTCCGTCTCGTCTTGTTTCCCAGTCTACAGTGCCTGTGTCCTGCAGTTGAGTCCCGATGCAACACCCCCGTATGACAGCCTTGGCATGTAGGATTAAGGACAAGGATCAAGGCTTTCTATGCATATGTGAAGAACAGGAGGGTGACGAGAACGAAGGTGGGACTGCTAAAAGATAAAAGGGCAACATGTGCCTGGAGGCGGAGGAGGCTGGGGAGGTTCTAAATGAACGCTTCGCTTCAGTATTCACAAGTGAAAATGATCTTAATCAGGGTGAAGTCGAAATACAGCGGGCCTGTGTGCGGGACAATGTGGAGATTAAGGGAAAAAAGTGCTGAATCGTCTTAAACATCAAGATTGTTAAATTCCCAGGTCCGGATATGACACAACAACCCCAGGTTGCTGGGGGAATAGAGTGAAGAGATTGCTGGAGTTTTAACTATGATCTTTGATTCCTCTTTGGCTACAGGGGAAGTGTCGGAGGACTGGAGAAAAAAGAAAGTAATAGGGAGAAACCTGGGAACTATAAACCAGTGAGTATTACGTTGGTGGTCTGCAAATTACTGGAAAGGATTCTTAAGGATAGGATCTACGAGCATTTGGAGAAGTACAATCTACTCATGAATAGTCAGCATGGTTTTATGAAGGGAAGATCGTGTTTCACGAGCCTGATTGAGTTTTCTGAATAGGTAACAAAATAAATTGATGAGGGCAGGGCAGTGGATGTGGTCTACATGCCACTGAATAAGGCATTTAATAAGGTCCCTCAGGAGAATCTAATCCAGTTAGTCATTAGACATGGGATAAGTAGAACCTTGGTTGTTTGGATAAAAAAAAAAGCTTGAAGGAAGAAAGCAGAGGATAGTTGTGGAAGGGAGGTATTCTGCCTGGAGGTCGGTGACTAGTGGACTGCCACAGGGATCTGTCCAGGGACCCGTGGTATTTGTGATTTTTATCAGAGACCTGGATGTAGACGCAGAAGGATGGATGAGTAAGTTTGCGGATGATACGAAGATTGTACGAGTTGTGAATGGAGCTGCAGGTTGTCGAAGGTTACAAGAGGATATAGACAGGCTGCAGAGTTGGGCTGAAAAATGGCGGATGGCGTTCAATCTGGATAAGTATGAGGTGATACGTTTTGGAAGGACAAACCAGAAGACTGAGCACAGGATTAATGGTCAGTTACTTAAGAGTGTGGATGAACAAAGGGACTTTGTGGTTCAAATCCATACATCCCTCAGGGTCGCTGCGCAGGTTGATAGGGTATTTAAGAAGGCGTATGGGATGCTAGGCTTCATTAACAGGGGGATTGAGTTCAGGAGTAGAGAAGTCATGCTAAAACTCTACAAATCTCTGGTAAGACCACACTTAGAGTATTGTGTTCAATACTGGTCACCCCATGATACGAAGTATAGGGAAGCTAAGGATAGGGTGCAGGAGATTTACCACGATGTTGACTGGTTTGGAGAAAAAGTCATATGAAGCCATGTTAGCAGAGCTGGTACGTCTCTCTTTGGAGTATAGAAAAATGAAAGGGGACTGGATAGAGGTCGACAGGATTATGAGAGGCATAAATAGGGTGGATAGTCAGTACCTGTTTCCAACTGCACCAACAGCAAACACCAGAGGACATATGTACAAAATTAAGGGAGGGAAGTTTAGGGGTGACATCAGGTTAAGTTTTTTTTTTACACATAGGGTTGTGAGAGCCTGGAATGACTTGCCACGGACGGTGGTGGAGGTTATATCATTATGGGTATTTAAGAGCCACTTGTACAGGCACAGGAATGAAGGAAAAATAGAGGTTTCCGGGGCTGTGTGGATTCAGTACTTTTTTTAAGGATTATATAGATCGGCACAACATGGAAAGCTGAAGGGCCTGTACTGTGCTGCAGTGTTCTAGGGTTCTATGGAGTTTTCTTGGATGCTGAGGCCGGTGGTGTCGTCCGGATCGGCTGTAACTAGTTTTATAACGATAAGGCAACACCGAGAAAATGATGGAGCAACTCAGCAGATAGAAAAGAGTAAACATTCAACTTCTCGAGCCGAAAACCGTCATGGTTTTCTGCGTGCTATTCTGTATTTCGAGCATCACCAGATGCTCTCCTGCTGTGTTTGTAAATCAGTTCATCATTCTGTTTCAGTTTATTCACAAGTGGGAGTACAGAATAGGGGCATGAAGGCAGCTGAGTTGTACTGAGTTGTACCCGTTATACTGAAGAGCAAAACGATGGATTTGCTCCGGTTCTCCATCTCCAGGTCCTTGTCAATCTCTTCAATTTTTTTCCTCGGAGCCGCCTGCGTGCTCGACTAGCCATCAGAACTCGCCTGGCTGTCAGAATATTGAGCATCAAAATCAGAAAGGATGGGACACAAGGGGTAAAAATGCGATGAAATATCTCAAAAGCCGCCCATGTGGGAAAGTTTCTGTAGCTCGGTGTAAGAACACAGTACCAGGGAATACCATCAATTATTACAAGAGGCTCAGAGGTAAAACCCCATGGGACACTCTCCAAGCACGTCAGCACATTCACTGTCCCGATAACCACAGCAGCGGTACTCTCGGTACAATATTTTATCTTCAGCTTCTCACAGCAAATAGCTACAAATCAATCGATGGTGAAAGAGACCGTCAGCCAGACAGAGGCCGCGGTGCTCGCAAAGGTCAACCATCTAGCAGTACTGCACACAGGAGTGATGAACAAGAATGATTGTGGAAAGTAAATCCAAGCAGTGCACATCAGCAGCTGTTGCGATATAACGACCAGGAGATTGGCCGCTGCCATTCCCACCAGGTAGCGAGCTACGCATTTGGAGAGACCGCTCTTTCCCCAGGACAGGATTAGAATCGCCACCAGGTTCTCTGAAAGAGAGAGGGGAAATCGCAAATTGAGAAAATACTGAACAGAACCCAGTGCAGCAGTTTTTGGGGATCATGAAATATTTCCACTGTTTTGCTGCATGTAGCGGTGGAAGGGTGAAGGGAGAGTCAAGATCTGGCTGAGTTTACGCATTAAAATGAAGTCAAATGATTTGAATTCGGATTCCCTTCTGATGATCAAAATATGAAAAGGCAGCCACAGAATAAAGCAAGGTAATCGCAGAGTCAATTAATGGTTGGAATAATTTCTGTCGGCTTCATCCGCGTCTGATATGAATGAAATGAATAAAACTCGACGCTGATTGCGGGATTCCTGCATTAAAAATCATCAACTTCCATGCGACTACCTGTCAGCGACAGAACAGCCGAAGGACACAACAGGAACAGCAAATCCCCGAACCACTCATCCAGATAAAATAAAATATGTGGGAAAGATGTAAACGTGTATTTTCTTTGATCTGTTTCAGAGAGCCCCCATGACACGACTAACACTTTCTCATTATTAGAGTCGTCACAGCCTGTGGTATAAGCATCCCACATTATGGTAGTCATGGACATTATCTGACCCATGTTGTAAGCAGCAAGCGCATCTTTAAGCTGCAGCACTTTGGTCCAGCTTGGAAACTTTTGTTTAATGGCTCCAAACATTCCTACCTCATGTCTCGGTTCCTTGCGTAAGATGTTCTCTGCTGCCATAAGATCCACGAAGTGAATGCCAGCGTTTATCAACCTGCATGAGACCAAATGCATTCCCATGGTTCCCGCAGGCATTTACCAAGGCATTGCCTACTCGAGATTCAAGAGATGCTATAGCACCAGTGGGGGCTGGATCGATGTGGTGGGCATGGACAACTTGGTATATCGAAGACTTGCAACGATTTGCCCTCTGGAGATCAGTCTCCATCATTTTTTGAGAAACCGTAACACCACTGAACCCTAGGCCGTCCTGGTTTGCAGTGTCCTGGGTCGCGCCTAAAGCTCTGCGGTGTTCCTCAAAAATTTTGAGATGTTGCTAATGTAACAGGCATTTTATAGTATCTGTTAGAGGTCAAACGAAAAAAAACGAAGAAATGCTTCGATCTGCAAAGGAAATATTAAATATAGAATATTAAAATTTTGTCTCTAAATTGGGAGATTTAGATAGGATGGTCAATAACGCAGGATAGCTGAAAGTGAAGGAAAGAAAGACAAGCGTCACGTGCAATGTTATACATGCGCCAAAGAAAGAAAGAGTCATACCGACAGATTGACAATGGTACAGGGTGCAACAACCGATTTTGGCAACCGTCTCCCTCACTGACCCTGTTTCCTTTTCCTACCCGCAGGGAAAAATTTCAATCAACTCCGATATTCCCTCCTGTCGAGGAACTAAAGCAGCCGTTACTCTCTTACACACAAGCTGTGTTACAGAGCACAGATACCCCGACAGCTCATCAGTTCCACATTTTCAGACTACAGAGAAATTCAGACTCAGTCCCACACTGAACCCAAGACCGAGACACGGATTACCAATACAACGGTTTACACTGAACCGTCAATATTTACTTGGTCAATATTTACATTGAATTCTGTACGTATCCAACAGGTAGAGATACAGACCAAGTTCCCAGATCCTCACCCACGGGGCTGGCAGAGACAGTGTGGGTTCAGGATTGGACAGACAGATGGAAAATTGGGAACTGATGAATGTGGAATTGGATGAACTTAAAAAAAGTTTTGGATAAGCACGCGGGGTTCTTGATCTTATGCCTGGGTGAGAATTAGTCAGCAGGTCAATGTCAGGTAGAGGAAATAAATGGACCACGTTCAAACATTTAGGTGACTCAGGGATTGCGTGTGAGACCCCAGCTGTTCACAGTCTACAGTGGAGTTTTCAATGTGAGGACCAACTTTATTATATCCATGTCTCTGTTGCACAGA
This sequence comes from Hypanus sabinus, assembly GCF_030144855.1. Taxonomy (NCBI): domain Eukaryota; kingdom Metazoa; phylum Chordata; class Chondrichthyes; order Myliobatiformes; family Dasyatidae; genus Hypanus; species Hypanus sabinus. The sequence goes on from NW_026779191.1 coordinate 11,400, forward strand.
TCTGAATGGCTGGGTTAGTGGTGAGAAGGGCGCAGCCATGGTGTGAGGATGCAGACAGAAGTGAAGGAATTAAGAAGGAATGCAGACGGACAGAATATGGAGGATCTGTGGCCATCCATTCATAGTGGAACAATCTAGAAAATCCATATTTATTTGGGGACAGATTGAATGGTTCAGAGGGACCTCACGGTCCTTGTCAACAGGTCACTAAGAGTTAACATACAGGTACCGCAAATAATTAGGAAACAAAAAGCAGTATCTTGTGCTGTGATGCATGAGTATTGCAGAAGAGGTATAGAGCTGTCTTACTGGGACGTGTCCTACAAGTTGTGGTGAGAATTATCCTTGAATATTAGTTCCAGGTCTTGTCACATTTCCTTGGGAAAGTCCTACCGATTAAAGAGAGTGTGCGAGACTATTGCTTACACTGACAGGACTAAGTCCCGGGATGGCCCGCTTGCTGCTTGTGGGGAGAGTGAATCTGTATTCCCTGGAATTGTGAGGAGAAATACTGGATTCTTTCAGACCATTCAGACCAATTGCAGGGAGGATTTCTCCCCTGAATGAGATTTATATTACCGTGTGTCATTGTCCCAGATTGAAGGAACAATCAGGAATGCGCGAGAAACAAATGTCCTCAGTCAGTGATCCCTTCTCCAGTTAAACCATACAAAGCTGCAGGACAGGAGGAGGACATTGTGTCTGCGACGGTGGACTGACCTGATTAAGCCATTGATGCCTCACTAAAGGAATCCCTCTGCCTGAATGCACATTAAATGTTTTTTTTTCCATTTCTAGTTACAGTTCCTCAGGAAAGTTATCCCCGCAACGGATAGAGTAAAGGGACTTTTCCTCACACTGACTTGAATGCTTCAAGAGATGGTAGGCTGTATGTGTAAGGGGAAAGTGAATAAGCTGGGACTGTTTTCTCTGGAATTATGAGAAGAATTGATCGGTTCTTTCAGGTAATTCAGCGCGATTGCTGGGACGATCTTTCCCTTGAATGAGATTCCATTACCATGGGTCACAGACTCAGAATGAACGACGTCATATTCACGATGGAGTGGAAAATAAATTTCTCTCATCAGTGATTATCTCTTCAGTTAGACCGTGTGGGGCAGGAAGAGATCATTTTCTCCGTGATGTTGGGCTGATATCGTTAAGCCTGTGATACCTAATTAAACTAATCACGTTGTCTCCGTGTTGTCTATACCCGTCCCTTCTCTGTGAATTTGTTTGCCTATCGCAGAATCTCATAAATACCATTGCCTTCACCACCACGCTAGAAATGATTTCCAGACACTCGCAACTCTCTGTTTTATTTTAAACATTTCGCCACACATCTGCTTTGAACATTTTTCGCTGTCACATCAACGGCATGTCCTCTGTTATCTGGTACTTTAATGCTGTGAGAAAGGTTACAGTTGCCGACTGTATTTATGACTCTTATAAGCCTCTCGATCTCCCGTTGGTGTCTGTCATTCTGGAAAGGATAACAGGAGTTTTTGCAAATCTTCCTCATAGATCTCGTGCCTATAAATCTCTTCGAAACCCTTTCCGAAGCCTTGTCCTCTTTTCTATAATGGAGCGTCCGAAACTAATTTGAAATTCCGGATGGAACCGAACCAGAGCTTGAAAAAGCGGCGACAACACTTCCTTTTGTGAGAATAATGATCCTCTCAGTTCTCACCTTGGCTTCCGCCACTCGGACAAGAACAATCCAAGTTTGTGCAACTCCTAGTTCTCCTCCCGAAGGTCCTCCTTATAACCTCGTCTATGCTCTTTCCAAATCCTCGTCACCCATCCTATTAGACGACTGAAACTAAATGCAATACTCCACATGCAACCCGAACAGAGTTGTCCGGTGAAGAGGGACCCATGGGAATAGGCTGGTTCTGCGATGTCCCGAGAAGCAGTTGGTTGGACAGCTGTTGGTGGCTGTTTTCTCTGCACCCGGATAGCTGGGTATCGTTATCAACAAAAAGGAACGGTCACAGCACTTCCTCCTTCAAACACAAGAACCTGGACCCACGTCGGGGTCTGAGAGGTCCTTTCCCTATTGAAGACACAAAGCCAGTGAATGATCACCCAGTTCCACCAAATGATCATGGAGACATCTTGTGGGACCACATCGCGATTCCCTCCCCCTATCCAGCCAGTTACTTGTGGCAGTCCACACCTCTGCAGCCACGTCCACCTTGGCAGAAAGCATCCTGACTGGACACATCATGGCTTGGTACCGCAAACCGATCCTCCTGTGACTAAGAGACACTGCCGAGGGTTCTGGACGCAGCTTAACACGTCACGGAAGCCAGACTCCCCTCCGTGGCCTCTGTCTTCACTTCCACTACCAGTGCACTCCAGGGTCCTACCCATCCCAGACATACTCTCTACCGTCCAATCGGACAGAAGATGCCAAAGTATGAAATCACACACTGCAGGCTCAAGGATAGTTTCTAGCCACTGTTATAAGGACAAGGAATATGTTCTAACATAGTTTTACGTGATAAGAATATCCCTAATATGAGCAGATGGACTTGACGTCATTCTAGTGGAATAGGATCTTGCAGCTTATTGTCTATCTGGCCGCTGATGTAGTGGCATCGGCACTGGACATCGAGGGGAGTGATCCTGGATTAGAACCCAACCAGCCTCTTCCAAAACAGACAAAAGTGCTAAAGAAACGCTCTCTCAGTCGACATCTCTCTAATAGGACACGAACATATATACATTTTTAAAGTTATTTTATGTCTGTTTCTTCGTCCATCTGTACCGTGTTCCTGGGACAGTTAAAGGCTGCCATTTACAGCCTGGAGATGGTTTGACTGCTCCGGCGCTTTGCCAGCTCCGAGAAGATTCTGTGACAAGAGTGCGTAATCAGACGACCATAATGAGAAGAAATTCCGATGCGTGGCGGGAATTTCTGTTCCACACCGTTTCGCCGTTTAACGAGTCCATTAATCTGCCGAGGAGGTTCGAGATATCGAGGTAAATGCGATAAGCGAGCGAGAGTTCAGCGCCGGTTGCCTGTCAGAGTAGGAATCTATAAGTGACCGATCACAGTGTGGGTCTCTGTAGACGGCGGGTACGCCTCTTAGATTGTGTCTTTTCTCCCACTTTTGATGAATGTCGTTGATATCAGAGGATGAAGCTGCGTTTATAGACTCTGGACTTTCTCAGATTTATGCTATTTATATTCTGTGCTTTTATCGTCGGTTCCTTTTTGGTTTTGTTGTGTGAGGGGAAGAAGTTTCGGGGTTAATGCTCATTTAGTATTCTAAATGTCTGTTTTGTTTTCGTTCGGGACATGAAGCAAATGCACCTGCTCCGTTTCGTCGTTTCGTGCGGTGGTTTGCGGGGGTGGGGAGGGGGGTTTGGACGTGGAGGGAATTAGGTGATCAGGATGCTGTTCCTTTTGAGTAGGGAAGGGTTTGGGTTCTCTCTCAATGTTTTTCCCTGAATTAATTCCATGTACTTTCTCTGACTCCTGCTTCTCTAAGAAATGTTTAAGAAATCAGCTATGCATAAGGATGTATGATTTGATAATAATAAAAAAAAACTTTTGAATCTTTCAAAGTTGCCGTGCGGTTCATCACAACTTCGTTATTGTTTAACTCTCTGCACTTTATCTGTGACAGTTATACTCTATTCTGTAATCTGTTATTGTTTTACCTTTTCCTTCCGCAATGCACTGTGCAATGTAGTGATTGTTGTGCACGGTATTCAAGACAAGATTATCTCTGTCCCTCGGTACAGGTGTCCACAATAAACCAATCTTGCCAGGTACGGCAAGGCGCCAGGGCACGGCTCATTGCTCTACTTCTCTGGCATTGCTGGGTCATCGCCCACATCATATGACATGACACAATATAATGGCAATGATCCACTTACTCCTGACAGAGTTTAGATCCCGGTTTTCAGTACTCTCTCTCTCTCTCTCTCTCTCTCTCTCTCTCTCTCTCTCTCTCTCTCTCTCTCTCTCTCTCTCTCTCTCTCTCTCTCTCTCTCTCTCTCTCTTCTGTTTTACTGGTTAGACCAGATACGTGGATGTGTGCTCACTTGTGACTCCCAGTGAGGTGATGGTGTGCGACCTGGAAGGAAATAGGGCCACCTACGACCTTTCGACTCTGTGCTATAAACGGTGTTAGATTAAGCGAAAAGGCACTGACTACTTTGCGTATCAGCTTATCGAATCAGTGAACCTGGAGCTGGGTGGCGGAACGTTTCTTTAAAAATAATCCAATGCAAATAAACACCATTTATCCTCAGGCTCTGTAGTGAAGAGCCTTTTGTTCTCAGTCAGTGAGCTTCCTCTCACAACCACGGGTTCTGTGATAAGCAAATGAGCCGGAATTAACACGGGTTTTGGAGAGAAAATAGTCACAGGATTAGAGTTGTCAGGTTTATAATGGATCAGAATGTTCGATTGGATGTGTCTATCGTCAGTGGTGGAGAGCACGCATTAGCATGAATCGATACAACATAAACCCCTGGTCAGGTTGGCAATGCTTCAGTACTGGAGTGATGGGTGTGTTTCGTGTGCAGGGTCGACAATGGATAACGAATTTAGAGAAAATGTTATGAAAAATGGGAAGATGTTTCGACACAGATGCAAGCATGTAATCACACTGACCCACCACAGCCTGTTTACCTCAGACTGCAGGAAGGGACACCAGTAGTTGGGAAGGCAAATGAACATGGACATTTATGGTATGGGGGTGCTGGTCAGAGAGTGATGGAGTACCACAGCACAGAAAAAAGAACTACCACCGATCAAGTCCATGCCAACATATTCTCATCTCTCTGCATCCAGACCATAGTCCTCCATACCTCATGATCCATGATCTCTTGTCTCATCCAGCTGTCCAAACGTTCCCTATTTTTTTCTATTGAACGTGTATCTAGGACTTCTGTTGGTAGCACGTTCCACTCACAGGAACCTCTGAGTGAAAATACTTCTCAGATTGCTCTTAAATATGTTATACTTCACACTAAGCACATCAGTGTATAAATCCCTAATGTAGTCAAACCGTCTCTGTCGCTCAGATCCTGAAGTACCGACAACACCCTTGTAAATCTTGTCTGCATTCCTTCAAGTTTATTGATATCTTCTCTATCGGTACACATTACTGTGAAATGAACTTCACTAACATTTTTTTTTAATAATTTCAACATAATTACCAACTCCTGCATTCAATGCCCTGATTTATAAAGGCCCATGTACTTAGGCTCTCCTTACAGCTGTACATCTACCCGTGACGCTGATTTCAAGGAAATATTGATTTGTATTTCCAGGTACACCAAACATTCACTGTTGCATTGTGTGTATCCCTCCCAAAATTGCAATATCCCACCCTCACCGGCAATGAATTCAGTCTGTCCACTTTCAGTCCATTTTCTCATTTGGTCCAGTTAACACTGTAAGCATTAATAGTCTTCTGCACTGTCCATTTCCCCCACCCCCACAATTTCGTAGTCAGTGGAAAATTTTGATGATCCAGTTTAAAGAAGACTAAGGGTAAGTCTAGGTAATTTATCAGGAAAGGATATGTTTGGCACAGGGTTGTGGGCCGAAAGGCCTGTAGTGTGCAATAGGTTTTCTATGCTTCTGTGTTTCTTTTACAAACAATGGATCTCAGCACTGAGCTCCGCTGACACCACAAATCACAGGCCTGTTGATTGTGAGCCGAGTACCTACTACCACTCTCAGGCCTCTGTCCATGCAGAAGGTTGTCTACAGACTTGTTAAATTCCAGGTAAACAATGTCAAACACAATGTGGTTCTGTAATGCACCCAGATTTGGGGTGTTGTGAAGCATGAGGTAGAATATTATGAGAACCTCTCAGTGAAGACTCCCTCCCCTCCTCTCCAGCTTTCATTTAAATATGTTATATTCCCCGCTAAACATAGCAGTTAATAAATCCCAGATGTTTTCAAATGTTCACTGTCCTCAAGTTCCGTACTGCGAATCCAAAGAAAGAGATGAGACCTCCCTCAGTGAGAACCCACAGGCAGTATGATAACCCTCACAGACCTCACAGAAGGAGGTGATATCTCACAGACCAAGATCTGACAGAAAGCAGATCTCCCTCTCTCCCTTTCTGGGATCCCACTGATAGGCAGATCTCCCTCAGTGAGATTCCACAAACATTGATGAGGTCTCCATCAATAACCCACAAACAGAAGTAAGATCTCCGTTAATGAAACTAATGGCGCTAGGGCTTTACTCTCTGGAGAGAAGGAGGATGAGAGGAGACATGATAGAGGTGTACAAGTCATTAAGAGTAATAGATAGAGTGGACAGCCAGCGCCTCTTCCCCAGGGCACCACTGCACAATACAAGAGGATATAGCTTTAAGGTAAGGGGTGGGAAGTTGAAGGGGAATATTATATTTTATAGAATGTTACCTGTGTTTCAGCACCTAAGTTACAGAGGAAGGTTGAACAAGTTAGGTTTTTATTCTTTGGAGTGTAGAAGGTTGAGAGGGTTCATGATAGAGGTATTTAAAATTATGAATGGTATAGATAGAGTTGACGTGGATAGGGTTTTTTCACAGAGAGTAGGGTAGATTCAAACAAGAGGACAAAAGTTCGGGGGCAAAAGTTTAAGGGTAACACGAGAGGGAAATTTTTTACTCAGAGTGTGGTATCTCTTTGGAACAAGCTTACTGTAGATGTGGTAGAGGTAGGTTCAACATTGTCGTTTAAAAAAATTGGACAGGTATATGGACAGGAAAGGAATGGAGAATTATGGGCTGAGTGCAGGTCGGTGGGACTAGGTGAGAGTAAGCGTTCGGCACGAACTAGAAGGGCGGAGATGGACTGTTTCCGTGCTGTAATTGTTATATGGTTATATGGGAGATTTTTTTAAATCAGAGTGAGGTTTGTGTGTGGAGTGCACTGCCTGAGTCAGTGGTGGAGGCAGATACATTACTGAAATTTAAGAAACGACGAGACAAGAATATGGAAAACCTAAGGTGGGGGGTGGTTATATGGGAGGCAGGTTTTAAGAGTCGGCACAACATTGTGGGCCGAAAGGACTGTACTGTGCTCTACTGTTCGAAGTTGTATGTTCTACGAAACCACACTGACAGAGACAGTCCACAGATGGAGTGAAATCTCCTTCTCCCCTTCACTGTCATCACAACTACATGAGATTTCCTTGACTGAGACGATAGACAGAGCTGCTAAATCACTCCCTGAAACCTCAACGATTGATAGGAGCTCCATTTATTTTACTTACATACGGTTTGTCTCTCTCTACCTCGCACGTCCATCCCCCGCGCCCAGCACAGCGCGCGCGCACACACACACACACACACACACACACACACACACACACACACACACACACACACCAATAACAACAACAAAACAAATGCACAGGATCAATCAGATACGTGGATGTCTACTCACTTGTGACTACCGGTGAGGTGATTGTGTACGACTTGGAAGGAGATAAGACCACCTACGACCTTTTCTCTCTCTGCTGTGAGCAGTGTTAAGTTAGGCGACACGTCCCTGACTACCTTCCGCATCAGGATCTCAAATCAATGAATCTGCCGCTGGTCGGCGGAACAATTTATGTATTATTGTAAAAAAATATGCAATGCAAATAAGCACCTTTTATCCTGAGGCTTTGTAATGAGGAGCCTATTGTTTTCAGTCAGGGAGCTTCCTCTAACAACCACGGGTTCAGTGATAAGCAAATGAACAGGAATGATCAGAGGTTCAGGGGAGCAAATAGTCACATGACTACTGTGTCAGGTTTATATTGGGTCAAAATGGTGGCGTGGAATGTGTATATTGTCTGCGATATACAGCACGCACTAGCAGGTGTAGACGCTGCATGAATTCCCAGTCAGGTTGGCAAAGGGACTGCATTGGAATAATGGGAGGGTAAAGTGTACAGGGTCTATAATGGAGAAGGAATTCAGGTAAAATATCTTGAAATATGCAAAGATGTTTGTCCACTGATGCAAGCATGTATTCTCACTGGTCCATTTGGGGTGTTTATCTCAAACTGCGGAAGGGTCAGCAGTAGTTAGGGAGGCAAATGGCACATTGGTATTTATCGTAAGGGAAGTGTTAGTCGAGAGTTATGGAGCACTACAGCATACAGGAACTTCAGCCTACCTCTTCCATGCCAGCCTACCTTTCTGCCTTGTCCCATCCCCCTGCACCCAGACCATAGCCCTCCATACCTCATTGACCCAATATCTCTCATCTCATCCAACTGGCCAAGCTTTCCCCAATGTCATTATTGAACGTACATGTACGACTTCCGTTAGTAGCATGCTCCACTCATAGGAAAGTCAAGTAAAGTTTCACCTCTGACTCCTCTTAGTTAGTCTTATCCTTTCCACTGAACACACCAGTGAATACATTACTAATCTGGGCAAACAGTTCCTGCAGCTCAGGTCGTCAAGTACGGACAAGCCATTTGCATATTTTGTCTGCATTCTTCCAAGTTTATGGATATCTTCATTATCGGTAGGTGAACCAGAACTTCATGCATTACTTTCGCTGACATATTTTACAATTTCAACATAACATCCCAACTCCTGCACTCAATGCCGTGATTTATAAAGGACCATGTACCTAAAGCTCTCTATACAACTTCATCTACCTGTGACGCTGATTTCAAGGAAATGTGGTTCTGTATATTGCAGAAACGCCTAACATTCACTGTCTTACCGTGTTTTGTCCAATAAATTGCAACATCTTACACTCACCAGCAATGAATTCGATCTAGCCCTTTTCAATCCATGGTGCAGATACGACTGACAGTATTAGTAGACCCCCTCAGTGCAGGAGCCATCATGTTGCCCTTAATCGTTTCACATTAATCGACTTCCTCGCCGTCCATTCCACTCACAATTTTGTAGTCATCGGCAAATTTGCTGATCTAGTGTACTACATTATCATCCGAATTCTTGTTACAGACGACAGCCAACGGACACAGCACTGATCTCCGTTGATACCACTAGCCACAGGCCTATAGTTTCCGAGCTGCCTACCGACTACCTCTCCCTGGCTTGTCCCACCCAGTCTATGTTGAATCGAATGGACTCCTTCATCCTGAATGCCTAGCGAATTAAAGTTCTGACCAATCTTCCATGTGGTAGCTTGCATAAAGACTTATTAAAGTTCAGGTAAACAATGTCAAACACAATGTGGCTAACTTGGGCAGCAAATTTGTGTAATAAATCCAGTTTGGTGGGGCCGTGTGTGTGAGTAAGAATATCATTGTTTGCAGCGGATCTGGTACAGCTGGAGAATTGGGCTGAAAAATGTGGTGGAGAGTACACTGACTGTTAGCATCTTTGTATAGGATGGATACAATAATGCCTAAAATAATGCAGCCGACGCAGCCCAGTCCATTACGGGTAAGACCCTCCCTGGCATTGAGCACGTCTCTATGGAGCATTGTCACAGGAAGCAGCATCCGTCATCAAGGCCCTTCAGCATCCAGGCCATGGTTTCTGCTCACTGCTGCCATTAACAACAAGGTACAGAATCCTTAGGACTCACGACCATGATCAGGAACGCTTATTACACCTCAACTAATCGGCTCTTGACCTAGAGGCTATAAATCTACTCGACACATCCCTGAACTTTTCATCTCATGATCTCAATGCTGATTATTAGTTATGTGTGTATTATTATTATTATTATTATTATTATTATTATTATTATTATTATTATTATTATTATTATTATTATTATTATTATTATTATTATTATTATTATTATTATTATTATTATTATTATTATTATTATTAATTTTTCTCTTTGTGCATTTGCATGTTTTCTTGACACTTCCACAATGGTTGTTTGTTCATCCTATTGAGAGTAGTACTGTACTGAATTTACATAGAAACATAGAGACACAGAAAACCAAATGCACAATACAGACCCTTGGGCCCACAATGCTGTGCTGAACATGTCTTGAAAATGAAAATTACCTAGTGTTACACACAGCCCCCTATTTTTCTAAACTTCATACACCTATCCAGGTGTCTTTTAAAAGACCCTATCGTATCTGATTCTACCCCCATCGCCAACAGCCCATTCCATGCACACCACTCACTGCGTAAAAAAATACCCCTGACATCTAGTCTGTACCTATCCAGAAGCACCATAAAACTATGCCCTCTCGTGATTACCATTTCACCTCTGGGGAAAAAAAAAATCAAAATATTAAAAATAAATCTGACTATCCACACGATCAATGCCTCTCATCATCTTATACATATCTACCCTCCGTTGCTCCAAGGAGTAAAGTTTACATTCGCTCAAAATATTCTCGAAAGGCATGCTCCCCAATCCAGGCAACATGCTTGTAAATCGCCTCTGTACCCTTCCCTGATTTTAAGTTCCCTGGCCCCCACCACCTTATTTTCACCATGGCCGTCCAGTCCCGATACAACTCCACCCCCACCTGGACGGTCTCAAAGCTCTACGCTTCCTTTTGGATTCCAGACCTAACCAATTCCCCTCTACCAACACTCTTCTCGTCTAGCGGAATTAGTTCTTACTCTCAGCAATTTCTCCTTCGGCTCCTCACACTTCCTCCAAACCAAGGGTCTAGCCATGGGTACCCGCATGGGTCCTAGATATACCTGGCTTTTTGTCAGCTTTGTGGAACAGTCCATGTTCCAAGTCTATACGATATCTGTCCTCCTCTTTTCCTTCACTACATCGACGACTGCATTGGCGCTGCCTCCTGCACGCATGCTGAAATTGACTTCATTAACTTTGCCTCTAACTTTCACCCTGCCCTCAAATTTACCTGGCCCATTTCCGATACCTCCCTCCCACTTCTTCATCTTTCTGTCTCCATCTCTGGAGATGGCTTATCTACTGATATCTACTATAAACCTATAGACTATCACAGCTCTTCCCAGCATGTCTCTTGCAAAAATACTATCCCCTTCTCACAATTCCTCCGTCTACGCCGCATCTGCACTCAGGATGAAGCTTTTCATTCCAGGACGAAAGAGATGTCTTCTTTTTTTAATTAAAGGGGCTTCCCTTCCTCCAACATCAAATCTGCTCTCAAAAGCATCTCCCTCATTTCCCACACATCTGCTCTCACCACATCCACCCGGCATCCCACTTTGGATAGGGCTGCCCTTGTCCTCAGCTACCACCCCACCAGCCTCCAGGTCCAACGTATAATTCTTCGTATCATCAGCCACCTCCAACAGGATCCCTCTACCAAGCGCATCTTTCCCTCCCCTACTATTTCTGCTTTCAGCAGGGATCGCTCCCTAAGCTACTCCCTTGTTCTCTCGTCCCCCCATCCCTTCCCAGCGATCTCCTTTCTGGCACTTATCCTTGTAAACGGAACAAGTGCTACACCTGCCCATACTCTTCCTCCCTCACCAACATTCAGGGCCCCAGACAGTCCTTCCAGGTGAGGCCACACTTCACCTGTGAGTCGGCTGGTGCGGTATACTGCGTCCGGTGCTCCCAGTGTGGCCTATTATATATTGGCGAGACCCGACGCAGACTGGGAGTCCGTTTCGCTGAGCACCAACGCTCGGTCCGCCAGAGAAAGCAGGATCTCCCAGTGGACACGCTTTTTAATTCCACGTCCCATTCCCAGTCTGATATGTCTATACATGGCCTCCTCTACTGTTAAAATGAATCCAAATCCAGGTTGGAGGATCAACATCTTATATACCGGCTGTGTAGCCTCGAACCTGATGGCATGAACATTGACTTCTCTAACTTCCGTTAATACCCTCCTCGCCTTCTTACCCAATCCCTGATATTTTGAGATTCCCCCCCCTTTTTCCCTCTCTTTCTGCCCATCACGCTGCCTGTTATCCATCTCTCTCTGGTGCTTCCCCCTCTTTCTTTCACCCGAGGCCTCCCGTCCCATGATCCTTTCCCTTCTCCAGCTCTGTATCTGTTTCGCCAGTCATCTTTCCAGTTCTTAGCTTCATCCCACCCCCTCCGTTCTTCTATCATTTCGCTTTCCCCCCTCCCCCTACTACTTTCAAATCTCTGACTATCTTTCCTTTCAGTTAGTCCTGACGAAGGGTCTCCGGCCGAAACCTCGACAGTGCTTCTCCTTATAGATGCTGCCTGGCCTGCTGTGTTCCACTAGCACTTTGTGTGGGTGTTGTCTGCACCCTCCCTATCGGTTCTACATCATTCCTGTAGTGAGGTGAGCAGAACTGAACACAATATTCCGAGTGGGGTCTCACCATGGTCCTATATAGCATTAACATTACCTCTCGGCCCTTAAACTCAATCCCAGGGTTGATGAAGGCCAATGACTTCTTAAGCACTGAGTTAAGCTGAACAACAGCTTTGACCGTCCTATGGATTCCAACCTGAAGATCCCTCTGATCCTCCACAGTGCCAAGAGCCTCATCGTTAATACTATAATCTGCGATCATATTTGACCTACAAAATTCAGCCACCTCATACTTAGCTGGTTGGAATTCCATCTACCACTTTTCAGCCTAGTGTTGCAACTTATTGATTTACCGCTCTAACCTCTGACAGCCCTCCACACCATGCACAACACTCACAACCTTTGTGTCATCGGCCAATTTATTAACCTATCCCTCCTCTTCCTCTTCCAGATCATTTATGAAAACACAAAGAGAGGGTTCCTAGAATAGATCGCTGAGGCACACCACTGGTGATCGGCCACCATATAGAATATGACCCGTCTACAACCACACTTTGCCTTCTGAATTCACAAAACAATGTCCCCTTGGAAAACCATGCCTCCTTACTTTTTCAATAAGCTTTGCATGGGGCACCTTATGAAAGACTCCGCTGAACTCCATTCACTACATCTACTGATTTACCTCTCTGACTGTGTTTAGTCACATCCACAAAATAATCAAATCAGGGTTCTATTGCGCTTTTTTTTCCTATTTACTGTATGAGTCCACAAGCAAATTAATCTCTGTGTTTTATATGGTGACATACAAGATATTTATAATGAACTTTGAATTTTGAACTCCGAACTGCTTAGAGTCGACCTGCTTCGACCTGACTTGTGTCTCCCTTATCTTTACCAGGTCCTGAGTATCTCTCGATACAAAAGTTCCCTGAACCTGTTAGTTTTCCCTATTATTCTCAGATGAACATGCACTCAATATTCCACTTCTGAGATCCTCCCATTGCCAAGTGTCTCTTACTTAACCGAATCCACATCCAGCAGATCCCTTCTGATTCAATCAAATGTATATTTTCTTCAGTTTAGAAATTCAATCTGAGGACAGGTCTTATCCTCCTACGTAGCTGTCTTGAAATTAATGGAAATTTGATCACTGGATTCACCCAGAGACAAAATTCTGCCGTCTGGTCTCTCTCATTCGCAAAGAGGAGATCACGTGGCGCTCTCCGTCGAGTTGGAAGTTTTCATATTGATGAAGAAAACTTTCCTGACCACATTGGACAAACAATATCCAAACCCTCCCAACCTGCAGTTGGGAGTCTAAATAATCAGGTCCTTTCACCTTGTGAACATCGATGACATGGTCATCTATGAGAGTTTCATGCTGCATGCACAGATTGACACCTCACGAATGGACTATCTGCTGTCGCTGGCTACAATCTTCCTCACATCTGCTTTGAAAACACCCTTGGTTTTACCTACACCAATTCTAACAGTGATATTTCATGACATCCATCCTTGTCATTCTAATACCCTTGTTAACCATTCTGACACTTTTCATACTTACTGTATTTATCTCACTCTGCCTGTGAAATATCTGCTTTCTTCATTTTACCCAACCCTCAAAATTTCCCTCAACATCTCGTTTTCCTTGATCTTGTTTCCTTTGGCTCTTACACTAATGGGGATATGACAGTGATGGCTTGTGTTATTTTTCGGTAAAACCTAGTGGCTGAATTAGACCATTCGGGTCATCGAGTCTACTCTACCATAATGCATGCCTTCTCCCGTTAACCTTCAATACCCTTACGGATCAATAACCTATTAATCTCTGTTGTAAATATACCCAATGACTTAGCCTTCATAGCTGCAAAGGGCAACGAATTCCACATATTCACCACTCTCTGGTAAAATAAATTTCTGATCACTGTTCTAAAGGGATGTTCTTCTATTCTAAGGACCATCTGATTCTAATGACCCCGATTATATGATACATCGTCTCCACATCCACTCAGGCTCTGTCTTAATATGCAACTGGCTTTAATGAGATCCCCGATCATTTTTATAAGCTCCAGTGAGGACAGATCCAGAGCTATCAAAAGCTCCTCCCTTTCATTAACGAAATCATTCCCATGAACCTTCTCTGGACCCTTTCCCATAACAGCAGATCCTTTCTCAGATCAGGGCCCCCAAACTACCTGCAATATTGCGAATGTAATCGTACAAATGTCACATAAAGCCTCAACATTACATCTTTCCTTTGATATTCTATTCTTCTCGAATGAAATGTAAATATTGCATTTGCTATCCTTACAACTTATTTAACTGGAAAGTTAATCATGAGGAATCCAGCTTCCTTTGCGGCCCTGGACAAATCTGCTCGCCACAGTTCCCGATGAGACATTGGATTTCATAGTAGGAGAGGGATATCTAAAGGAGCAAGTGGAGGCGGTCGGACGTTCCGATTGCCATAGCTCCTGAGGAGATTTTGTATTGTGCATAAATAGTCACTTGCAAACGATATATAACATTATGTTTAAGCGAACTCGCCATTCTGTGCGTGGCCTAGTGCTGGAGTTAGGAGAGAAGTGGTGAAGATTTTGTCATCCCACTGCAAGGGTGCCTTGATTTTAAACTGGAGTTGCGGGTGTGAGTTGAAAACATGAGTGATGGAACAAATCGTAGTGCGGTTGCGGGGAATGATGTTGTGATGTCTGCATACAGAGTCAGAACTGAAAGGTTGAGCACAGCGAGTCTAATATTCTGAGTTGTGTGTATTTCAATGCAAGGAGTATTGGCAGAGAGACTGGTGTGGTCACCACGTGGAAACATGACTCTATTGAGACAAGGTTGCAGGTGGAAATAATACTCCACTATCTGCTCATTGTTCCAGGGATACACTGTTTTCGACATGACAGAGCAAGGGTGTGCGATACCTGATCTGCTGTTGGGGAATGAGACGCTGCAGGTCATGTTTGTTTACGAGAACGAGTTTGCTAGTTCGAAACACTACCCACAGCAGAAAGTTTTCGAAGAACTAGCTGGATTCTAACCCAGAATCACTCGACTCGATGTTCGAGTCTTCAGTTTAAAAGCAATTAAGGTGCACATTGTTCTGCTCCTCGGTTGACGTTCTAAATTTCAGAAAGGCTAGTCTTCACATTACCAGAAACGATGTGGCAAGTGCCGATTGGTACTGGTTGTTTTCTGGCAAAAAGTATGATTTGCATGTGGAGGCTTTCGAAGATGAAATTTTGAGAGTGTGTGTGATCCTGTCAGAATAAAAACCATAATAGATTTTGGAAACATTGGTTTACAAGAGATATTCAGCTCCTCCGTTCGAGGAGGAAAGGGGTGCACAATTATTAGGGAATGGAAGGAACCTTAGGTACCTGAGTATAGAAAATGCCAGTGAGCACTTAAGGAGGAAATCAGAAGTGCTAACATAAGGCAAGAGTTTGCTCTGGTAGACTAGGAGAAATATAATCACAAAGAATTCTGCAGCTGTATGAAGAGCAAAAGGGTAGCAATGAAGTAAACGGGCCCTCCTGAGGATCTTCCATGCATAGAGAAAAAACAGATGGGGGAAACCTAATGCCCATACTCCTAATATTTCGAAGTTTTAATCAGATACATAACTTTCCCACAACTACCAACCCTCCACTTATCATCCACACACTTGGCTCAAACCTGTCAATTCTGCCATGTAAATCATTGACAGAATATAATGTGAAAAGAATTGGCCCCAACCAACAGCAACAGCTGAACGAACAACAGTAGTCACCGGTAGCCAACCAGTAAAGTCGACTTTTTACCTACTCATTGTTTCTTTCCAATCAGCCAACCCCCTATCACGGTTGTTCCGTTTCTAGCGTCATCTGCGAAATCACTTAGAAGACGTACTAAAAGTCCTTGCAGCTAACATTTACTGACTCCTTTCCTGCCTGTTATTTCCACAAATAATTCTAACAATTTCATCAAGAATGATTTCCCCTCATGGAAACCATGCGGACTACGGTCTATTTTATCATGTGTCTTCGAGCTCCCCAAAACCTCACTGTTAATAATACATTCCAATGTCTTACCTACAGCTGACGTCATGCTACCTGTCTGTGTTCTGCCACTCTCCCTTCTTAAAGAGTGGAGCGATGTTTACAATTTTCAGACATCCAGAACTATTCCAGAATACAAATCCTTTATAATTCAGTAATGCCTGACGGTGCTGGGCGGTGAGGAAGAAGCTGTTGCTGAGACAATGAGTGCGTGGCTTCAAGCTCCTGTACATCCTCCTGACGGTTGCAATGAGAAGCGGGCATGCTCTAGGCAAAGGGTCTTTAATGCTGCATGCTGCCTTCCTAAACATCGCCTATTTGAGATGTCGTTGCTGCTGAGGAGACTGGAAGCTGGATGAGTCTGCCAACTTACGTGACTTTTTGTGATCCTGAACAGTGGCACCTTCACCCAATAGCAGAGAGTGATGCAACCAGTAAGAATGGTCCCTGCGGTACACCTATCCGAAATTTGCCAAATTCCTTTGTGACATATCCAGACTCCTCGGACTCCGAATGAATTATAGCAAATGCCTGCCTTCTCCGGAATTAATGATGGGTCCAGGGTTGCTCTTCGCCGATGTTGACGCCCAGGTACTTGAAACCGCTCATTGTTTCCTCTGCTGATCCCTTAACGGAGACTGGTATGAATTCCCCAGACCTGAAGTCTTCCTGAAGTCTACAGTAAATACCTTGGTCTCACTGACGTTAAGTACAAACTTTTTGTTTTGAATCCACAGAACAAGCTGATCTATCTCACTCCTGTTCACTTCCTCATCACCATCTGAACTTCTGCCAACAATAGCAGTGGGAATCGGGTTTCAGAGAAAGGCTGAACAAGTTAGGTCTTTATTCTTTGGAGCGTAGAAGGTTGAGGGGAGACTTGATAGAGTTATTTATAATTATGAGAGGGATAGATAGAGTTGACGTGGATAGGCTTTTTTTCCATTGAGAGTAGGGGAGATTCAAACAAGAAGACATAATTTTAGAGTTAGTGGGCAAAAGTTTAGGAGTAACACGAGGGGGAATTTCGTTGCTCAGAGAATGGGAGCAGTGTGGAAAGAGCTTCCAGTTGAAGTTGTAGATCTAGTTTCGATATTGTCATTTAAAGTAAAATTGGATAGATATGAGCACAGGGCGGGAATTGAGGGTTATGGGCTGAGTACAGGTCGTTGGGGCTAGGTGAGAGTAAGCGTTCTGCACGGACTAGAAGGGCCTAGATGCCCAGTCTCCGTGCGGTAATTCTTATATGTTTATATGGCTATATGGCACATTTATGGACGATATAAATCGGCAAAGTTATACATACATATTTGAGTCACCCACACCGACGGTGCACTCCTACGTTGTCGCATTTCTGACATACTGTCGTCCACAGTAAAAAAAAAAAGTCGCAGATGCATAATCAGTTCATATTATCATCACTGATGCAACCACAAGTTGCTGTAAAAAGACATCTCATAGACATTCTAATATTTCCTCCTTTTCGGATCCAGTAGCACCCTGATTTTCCCAATCCACTTGCAAATTCAAATCCCGCACGGCCTTTTTCTGTGTTGTAGGACTCTGTGACTCTTTCTCCTCCGCTCTCAGCTCTACAGTCCTCCACTTTCTCGTTCTTCCCGTCCCCCCCACAACACGTAACATACCAGCAATACCTTTTTTTCCAGCCTGTGACCTTTCACCAGATGTTACCTGTTCGATAATGAGAAAACCTCTATGTTCTCGGTCTGTTCGCATTTGCTGACAAATAGAAGCAGGGCAGAATTAACCAGACGGATGTCAGTATTAGAATTGTAACAGCCACAGAAGCAAGTGTAAATAACTTGGACTGTTTTGCAGACAAACTGAATTTTCACCCTCACAAAGGGCCGGACATCTCTTTGGCCCTCCCTCGCAAACCGCTACCCCCTTCTGTTTATCATCCTCTCTCTCTCTCTTTCTCCCTGTCCCACTTCACCGCCCGATTCCAGGAAGTCCTCTGACTTTTGTCTGTGGATGAATTTGCATCTGTGGCTTTGAACACGTGATACCTGCGTGAATGAAATGAATTGGCCTTTGTTATCCATCTGTGTTTCCTGTTGCCTATAATTTCCCATCCTTTGCCTCACTCCCTTCTTAAAGTGCGGAGTGGCATTTGTAAATGTACATTCCCTGATAGCATTCAAGAAGCTCGTGACTATTGAAAATTATCGATTACTAATGCCTGCACAATCATTTCAGACACTTCCTGACCTGTCGGCTACCAACCACCTTCTTCCCAGTATTGGCAACTACTCTCACTTGTGCCCTCGACATCAAAATGTTGGCATGGTTATGGTGTATTTCGCAATGATGATCAACACAAAATGCTTAGTAAATTTGTCGGACATTGTTAATCACGAGCTTTTCAGAATCATATTCTACTGATGTCTGTATTTTAGTCCCCGCACACCCAAAAAAGCTTTTGATATTGTCTTTTATATCATTACCTTTTGTAACTTTTGATTACACCTTTTCTTATTGCTGCTTTATTGCTTTTAGATCTTATTTTTTAATCCTTTAATTTCCTACAAATTATTCAGTTATTGAATAAGTTATGTTGGTTTTTTGCTTCATCCTCCATTTACACTATTTCTTCACCTTTGACATTTATCTATCTCGTGCCTTCTGATTTACTCCCAGAGACACCAGGCATTGCTGCTCCGTCATCGTCTGTGCACCCCAGCGTGAATTCTGATCTCAGCCTGATTATACATCAGCAAATACAGCTTGCACTTACTGTAGCGTGTTATATCACAAGCTGCTCTAAATGTCGTCGTGCAGAAACACTACAAAGTCCAGCATTTGGGATCCAACACCAACCTAATTTTTCCAAACGTCCTGACCATTGAAACTTTTATGGCTACCATAACTTCGGCCTTTTTACATTCCCTGTATCTCCCCTACTGCAATCTGTAGCCCGCATCCTCGTTACGACTGAGAGATGTGTATATAACTCCCGTCAGGCTCTGTTATTCATTGTAGCTTCTTAATTTTACTCACAAGCATACTCTGTCTTCCTAATCCTATAAGCCCATTTATTGCAACGAGCGAATGAAGCGAACACAGGCATGGAGATTGAGTTAGGAATCTGATGCGGACGTGAACGTTAAACAACAAACAGGAGGGATCTTGACACGGAGCCTTGATACAGACAGACGGAGTTTCATAGGTAAACCTTGAAACTGGAGCAAAACTTAGAACACATGGTCCTGAGCAGCCGGGAAACGTGAATTAGAACACAAGCAAAACCCAGGATCTGGCTGTAACCAAGTGGTTGGAAAACCGGGATCCTTATGCTTCAGGTTTTGATGGAAATCAGGTGTGTTCTCTTTCAACAAAGAAAATTAGAAACTAATGGGAAATTAAATGTCGGAACCGTGGCGCAATCAAAGGAAATTAGGATAAAATGGGAAATTGTCGATCGGGACGTGACAATACCCCCTCCTCCCCCTTCAACGGGGAACTCGGGGCATCCATGACACCACATTTCTAATCTGGCACGGCACTTAAAACATCCAAATCTCGGATACTTTCTCGTTCTCAGTCCTGGGCCATGCCACTTCGATATGCTCTCAGTCATTTTAATGTGGAATGCAACAGAAATAACACGCAGTAAGGAGCACTACTTACGTACATGAAATAATAGACTAAAAGTCTCTATCCAATATACAGTGTAAGAGAGACAAATATGGATATAGCCACACTGTAAAATGACCACGGCGTGGGTGTAATGCACTTCAAAAACTGGCGGACGAATTCAATATTGTGCGTTGACCTTGACTCTGAAAGGCACCAACAGTCTGCTTAAAAGTCCAAAGTGCATAGGGCAGGCGTGAGTGCAATTGCTCTTACTAATGCAAAGGTGCTTGGGATGATGAAAGGGTTGACGGTAGATAAGTCACCCGGGCTATATGGACCAGACCCTAGCGTTCGGAAAGAGATAGCTGAGGAGATGCTAAAGTCATTAGTAACGACCATTCAAAAAATCACCAAATTCTGAAATAGTTCTAGCAGAATGGAAGATTGCAAATGTGTCTCTGGTCTTTAAGTAGGGCGGGAGACAAAAATACATGAATTTATAGCTGAGTTACTCTGTCCTTCAATGGCCCAGTAAGAGTTCCGAACTTAAGTCAATCAAATCTCTCTAAAGACCTCAGAATTGCTGTCCACTGACGCTGCCAACTAACCTGGCGCAGTCTGAGCAACTCTGAAAGGCGGGATGGGGCAAGTCTTGCTTCATTCAGTTGTGTAAAGTTAATAGAAACTTATCCAAAAATTCTACTGGCTGTAATAGCTGCAAGGGTCAATGAATAATTCTGAACTATCACATTTCAGTTTTTGAGTTTTAGTTCTAATGTTTTACAGTTTCCCGTGTTTTGGGTTATTCTGTGGAAAATAAGAAATACGTGAGTACATTTTCAAGACACTGTAACTTCCCTCCATCCACACTTATCAGATCTTGTAGAGGATAATTTAATGGGCATTAATTTCCAGACTATCCATCTCTCTGTCCCAGAACTGAATTAAAATATATTGACGTTTGTGTTGACAGTTCCTAAAGTTCTCGTCCACTGACATGTTACCCACCAGCATTTCCAATACCCAGTGGTACTATCCATGTACTGATACATCACCCTCTCCAAAATACAATTTTTAAAAATCTTCTTCATTCCTTATACACAGAGACAGCTCAATTCAATCTCTCGCCTCCTGAAACTTTACATATCTCTCATCTGTGTTCTTTTTAATCACCTCCTTCCTGGAGAAACAACTATGCATTCAGCTTATCCATGCCACTCATGGTCTAATATACTCTTATCAGATCACCCCTCAATTATCTGTACACACTGGAATTTGCAAAACTCTTTTAATTCAAGCCCACCATGTCCAGCAACATCTTGGTAAATCCTTGCTGCACCCTTTTATAATTTAATACAGATCTTCCTACAACAGAATGATCTAATTCTTACAGAATATACAAAGCGTCGCCTCACACACGTGTTGCTTAAAAACAACAAAACTTCCTAATTCCTATCACAAACAAATGGAAATCTGCAGTTGCTGGAAAACAAACAACGCCACAATCTGCTGGAGAAATTCAGCAGACTAGGGATCATCCATGGAAAAGAGTAAAGTTGACATTTCGGGCCGAGATCCTTCATCAGGGCTGCAGGCATCTCGGCTTTTATCCTGTCTTGTCCATAGTGCACCAACCGCCGCTACCGGGCTATCAACGTGCAGGGACAGTGTGTGTTTAAGTGCCCTGCTCAAGGACGCACACGCTCCTTCGACTGAGGCTCGATCTAACGACGTTCAGATCAAAGTCTTAACCACTTGACCACGCGTCACAGAGTCTGTCTTCCTCTGCCGTGCTGACGAAGCGTCTCACCTGAAACATTGACTACACTATTTTTCATAGATGTTCACTGGCATGCTGCGGCCCTTCAGCATTTTGTGTGTGTTTCCTAATGCCCATACTCACTCAGTTCCCTGAATGATGTAGTTTTTCATGATTAATTCCATCTGCGTCGCTGCTTTCTCTAAGCGATGTACTTGCGCTCCTCGGCGCCTCTGATCGATAGCACACCCCAGGGATCCAGCCTTCTCTCTATAAATCCTACACTAGTCTGGTTTCACAATGTGCATTGCTTCACATTTATCTGATTGACGGACATTTGTCAAAGCTCACCCCACATTTCCAGATAATCTTCTTGTAATTCTTCATTGTCAGCTAGACAAACTACAACACCACCAACTTTAGTATCATTTGCCAACTAATTTTGCCTCATGTATTCACATCCAAATCATTCATATAAAGTTCAAAGCACAAACGTCCCAGAACTAACCCCTGCGACACATCATCAAATTCAAGCCTCCTCTCTGAGAAACAACTTTCAAGTATCCTCTGCTTTCTACCACTGAGTTAAATCCTATCAGCTCCCACTTCCTCGATCCCACGAAATCTAATCTTTTAGACTAATCTGCCACGACGGACTTTTGATACATACAGAGAACTTCCATAAGGCAATCTTCAATTACACCCCGAGGATGTTTGAAGAATGCTGTCCAAGTTACGTCATCTTGCAAAATGACTCCCATCAACTCCATAATTTACTGGTTAGGCACAGGAGTACATTCAGCCAGAGACGCATTCCATCAAGATGTAACACTGAGCCTCATAGGAAGTCACTCCTGCCTGTGGCCATCAAACTTTACAACTCCTCCCTCGGAGAGTCAGACACCCTGAACCAATAGACTGATCCTGGACTAATTTCCACTTGGCATAATTTACTTGTATTATTTAATTATTTATGGTTTTATATTGCTGTATTTCGACACTATTCTTGGTTGTTGCGACTATAACGAAACCCAATTTCCCTCGGGATCAATAAAGTATGTCTGACGGTCTGTCTGTTACGCCCTTTAAGAAATCTAAGGCATTTGTCTGACATGACTTTCGACACACAGTCTTACAGACTGTTCCAAATCTGACACTGTCTCTCGAAATGTTGGTGAAACCTATCCCATAAAACCCGATCCGGCAATTTACTCACCATTGATGTCAGGATGATAGTATTTTTGCTTGTTTTTGCTACTCTTTTTAAACAGTGGAATCAAGCTAAGCACTCTACAATTGTCCGAAATCTCAGATCCGAAGCCAGCATTTCGAAGGGTGTCTCTGTAAGATGTTCTTTAATTTCCCACCAAGTCCTATTTGGCTAGGCCCTGGAGATTTATCTAACTTAATACATTGTAAGGTTCTAACAGCTCCTCCCTGTTAACTCATATGTGGTCCAAGACATCACTCATTTCCTTAATTACGTCACCCATCAGTTTCTACAAAATAGAAATTGAAGGGAAACATTCCCTATATATTCACTATTTTTTTTCCATTTCCCTTCGTTCCAAATAAGATTGTCACGCTAATCTTTAGCAGCACCTTTTAATCCCGTAATGCCTCTTAAGCTCATGAGGTGTCTAGACGATCTCTCGGCCATTGTCTCATCTTGTCTTCAAGATGCTTCTCATGACCACTTTTCCCATCTCCCGAAAACCTCGATAACTTTAATTGCACCTGCATGCTTGCAGTTATCAAGTAACTAACTCGTACAATATAGCTGACCTGATGTGCTTGATACCCTCTTTGTCAACTACAGCCCCGAATTCTCTAATAAATCAGGGTTCGTGAAAGTTACCAGTCTTGTCCTTCACCCAGTCAATCACTGCAATATCTCGCTTCCGGGCTCCCACCTACTCTGGTCCTGCTCAGGGTCATGACGAGTTCGCGGAATTCATTATTCGCCTTAACTGAGGTAGCATTGGCTGTAAATACCTGCAAATTTTCCAGGATACTTGCAATAAATTTTGCTCCGCTAAGCATATACAGTAAGAATCCCAGTCAATATTGGGAAAAATATAGCCACGAGATACTCTGCTGCTTTTTCAAACTTCCCTAGCGTGCCAACATTTCCGTTTCTCGCTCTTATGATGGCATTTCAAAAACCTTTGGAAATTGAAGCACACAAATTCCAATGTTCCCCTTTGTCAACTTTCTGGTATGTCTTGAATAATGTGCAGTGGGAGGGAGGAAACGAATAGTATCCATGAATTGAAGTTCTGTGTCAGTGTTGCACCAGTACCTGCCCTTGAACTGTTGGGGCTCTACCAGTGTAATGTACTGTACTGTACTATCTGTATTCCCGGCGGAGTACAGTGCTGGGGCTGTGCTAGTGTACTTTACTAGTGTAATGTACTATACTGTACTATCCGTATTCCCGGTGGAGTACAGTGCCGGGGCTGTACTAGTGTACTCTACCAGGGTAATGTACTATACTGTACTATCTGTATTCCCGGCGGAGTACAGTGCCGGGGCTGTACTAGTGTACTCTACCAGTGTAAAGTACTGTACTGCACAATCTGTATTCCCGGTGGAGTACAGTGCCGGGGCTGTACTAATGTACTTTACCAGTGTAATGTACTGCACTGCACTATCTGTATTCCCGGCGGAGTGCAGTGCCGGGGCTGTACTAGTGCACTCTATCAGTGTAATGTACTATACTGCACTATCTGCACTATCTGTATTCCCGGTGGAGTGCAGTGCAGTACTACTTGCATTCCGGGCGGAGTACAGTATTGGGTGTGCACAGTTCAGTGACTTCACTGCACAGTTTTAAGAGTTTCATAGAACTGTGCCCCAGTACTGGAACTCTAGATGTTGTAGCGCACATTTTCAAGGCGGTCAAGTGTTGACTGTTCTTGGACAGGCTCGTATGCAGGGCATGTTTAAACCAGAGTGGCATCGTCCCCTTCCTCAACAAACTGAGTTGCAGCTGCATTTGTGTTTGATTTATTATTTTGCTTTTCCCTGCCTGCCGTGCCTGAGCTAAACTGAGCAGTGTCCATGCAGTCCAGAGCAATGCCGTCTGTGTTCTTCCAGTGTTGCAGGTGGCTGGTGTATACAGCGGGCTGAGTAGAGTCTGTTTTGGGCTGTGTCTTGACAGTGCAATGTGCAGTCTTTCCAGCCCTTCTCTGCACAGCCACTCGATGATACCGGTAATCAGTGGCCCCAAAGTGCAGGGCTGAGCTTGTGGGTACGTGTTTTTCCATTTTGCTTCTATGTTTAGTCAGCTCTAATGGCTCGTGATAGAGTGCCGAAGAGAGTATGGTTTGTATTATATTTAAATTTCTTTTCATTGCAGAGTTTGTATCAGTCTCTGGTCACACAGGAAAAATCCAGTTAAGTGTCAGCATATAATAAGAATCTCAGCGCTTCCAGTACTGTTCCATGGCTAGGCAGATCGTTCTCTGTCCAACTGTGGTAAAGGCCTTTGTCTTACAGACTGCTAACATCAGTTGTAAATGCCAGTGCCCTTATGGTACCGTGCGAGTTATTTCCCAACGCTAACAGTGGAAGCACAGCACAGGGACAGATCTCGCAGCATTTGTGTGTGCTCGCAATGATCACAATATTAAGTACATGTTTGCCTTCATGTGGTCTGTGTCCCCTCATGAACTACATCCCCTGAAGTATTTAGCCACCTTAATGCTCTTTGACCTCAAATCACCTCCTCCATCCTATCAACACGTCTGAGAATATCACAATATCCACTTAACAACTTAATTCTGATTTTATTCTCTCTACCTGCCTCGTTCTCGCGCTCTCGCACGCCCTATCTCTCGCGATGCCTCTCTGTCTCTCTCTCTTGCGCCCCCACTCTCGCACTCACCCTCCGATGTCACATTCTCTCTTTTTCTCTCAATCTACAGCGTCAAATAAAAGTAATGGCATTTTGCTTCATTTGTAAAGCAGTTTCAATCCCACAGTGTGTGTCCATCTGTTTCAAAGACCGGTCCCCTTGGTCCTTATGATACCATGATAGATATTGTCAGGGTATGCACCCTACCAGTATGGCAGCGGCTGGAGTAAAAATCTGCATTCTTACTGTACGGTGCCAGCTGTTCTGAAGGGACGGTCAATTAAATTACTCCTGCTGAAAGATAGTTGAAGGTGGCCGAGAGAAGGAGAATAAAATAAAAGTTTGACATAAAGACGTGTTGTGCCGGGAGCAGGGGTCTTTGCTAGAGGCGAAAATATACTCTGTATCAGACAGTGTTTTCAAAACCGGGAAACAGGGATTACAGGTTCGCCTGAAACTTCGATTGAATAAGAGCGGGAGGGGAGGTGCAAATGGCATTTCTATGGCAAAGAGTGAACAATCGACATTTGGGGCCGAAACCCTTCATCAGGACTCTGATTTCTGTGCGTTGTTTGTAGTTCTAGTATCTGCACATTTTCTTCCGTTCGCGTTGTAACTGTTGGTTCCACATTGTTTCCCCATCACATTGGTTCCATTTACCCGCAAGCGGGGGCACAGAATGGGAAGAATGAAGGCAGCTGCATCATCATGCTTTATAACATTCAGTTATAACGTTTAATGAGTTTCAAAATAAGATTAAGCGGGTATTGCACCGTATTCGTTAGTTCCGCTCGGAATTTGTTCTGAGTCAGGGCGTAAATACACTTGTTTGTGCAGGAACTGAGAGCCTGCAGCATCCCTGACGTGTCTCCTGTGATGGAACCGGGATCCGTGACAGAGTAAATACATCTCTTTGGAATGCGCTGAGAGATATAAAATACCACCTGAGTTACCCACGACAGTATGAAACTACCCGTTATGCTGAAGAGCAAAACGATGGATTTGTGTCGGTTCGCCATCTCCCGATCCTTGTCGTTCTCTCCACTCTTTTATCCCCGGAGCCCTCCTCGGGTTCGACTGGCCGCTGGAATCCGCCTGACAGTCTAAATATTGAGCTGCTAAATCAGAAAGAATGGGACACAAGGGGTTAAAATGCGGTGAAACATCTCAAAAGCCGCCCATGCGGGAGACCTTTGGATGCTCGGTGCATAAACACAATCCCAGGGAACACCGTCAATTATTACCAACGGCTCCGGTACAAAGCCCCAGTGGACACTCTCCAAACAGACCAGCACACTCACTGTCCCGATAACCACAGCCGCCGTTCTCTCGGTGCAGTATTTTGCTTTCAGCTTCTCACAGCAAATAGCCACAAATAGATCTACGGTGAAAGCGACAGTCAGCCAGACAGAGGTCGCAGTGCTCACATAAACCAGCCACCTACTGAGTCTGCACACAGGAGTGATGCGCAGGGATGATCTACGAAAGTAAATCGAAGAGGTCCACATCAGAGAGAACTACCAGGAGATCGACTGCTGCCATTCCCAATTGGTAGAGAGTGACACATTTGGAGAGACCGCACTTTCCCCGGAGCAGGATCACAATCGCCAGCAAGTTCGCTGGAAGAGAGGCAGGAGACAGCAAGTTGAGAAAATACTGAGCGGACGCCAATCCAGCTGTTTGAGGGGACACTGTAATGTTTTCACGTTATTGTTGCATTTAGAGGTGGAAGAGTCGCGAGGGCGCACAGGCGGCGTAGCAAAATGAGTTTATATCGTAAACTAAAGTAAATATGATCTGTCAATGATTCCTTACTGATGACTGAAACGTGAATTGGGAGCGAAAACTGTAACTGGGTAACTACCTTCACAGATTCAATAGTAGATGGAATATTTTCTGCGGGCGTCTTCCCGTCTCATGTAGATGGAATTGATAAATCCGGCTGGTAATGACGGGAATCTTCCATTAGAAAATCATAAACTTCCATGGTGCTCCCTTTCAGCGATAGAACACCCAGGGACGGAACAGAAACAGGAAATGTTTGAAACACTCTTCCAGGCAAAACTGATTATGTAGACAAATAGTTCACGTGTCTCTCTTCAGTACTGTTCTCAGAGAGCCCCCTGATTTGAATATTATCTGGTTAGTCTTTCAATGAAAGCTAATTGGGATTTAGTGCTTCCAGCATTCCCCGTGTTTGTTTTCTAATCCAGCAATTGCCTGTTGACAGACTTCACAACCGAACATTGACTGATTCCAACAAATACTGCGCAATCTGACATAACCTCACAGAAAGACATGGGATCTCCCATGGAATGCATCCCAGAGAAACGGGGGTGGGCCGAGATTCTCCAGCCAGCAGCAAACTCGGTACCGTAAGCAGCAGCTGCAGCTCAGTCTGACGTGGACGTAATAGACATTTCACAGTATTGACAACGATGAAGCCACACTTCGGTTCTGAAAATTGGCTTAGCAACGACTTCATTGTGCTTTCCATCAACTGCTTCACATTCAGTCACAGCGCCCACATTTACTAAAAATCCACAAATGTTTCATGCTGCAACATGGAACCCCTCACATTAGCTAAATTGTTACAACCAATTGTTGGTTTGATTGCTACACCTAACACAGATAATCGCTCAAATACAAATGCAGGTAATAAATTGGGATAATCTCCGCGGGCTGCGTATACAGATTATTCCCCAATACAGTGCAGCTCATAGAAGGCCAAAAGCACAGGCACCCCAGGATCACATTATTGAACACAAACAGCTGGAAAACTCTACCTAATCTATTGAATTCCACTGATGTTAGTCAAATCGCTAAAATCCTGCATCAGTTTGTCTTCCATCTAGATCCCAGAATCCACATTCCCATGTTTCCATTCCATTCCTGAAATGCGAACCAGTGGGAGTGGACAAGTGACAGTGGAAAGCAGCGACAGAAACATTGGAATTAACCTTCAGTTCTCACCAAAGGCAGTTGCCACTGTGGCTTACCGGGAATTCCAAAGACCGAAATAAAAGGATAGTAAAATTCTTGTATTCGCCCGATGAGCGGATACACCATTTCAGTGAGAATGTATGAACTTTGTTACACCTGTACACACAGACCTGATGCATTCAAACGTCCCTGATTTATACAAAGGATGGGTCTCCAGAGATATGTTTATACCTCTGACTAATTGTCTTAGTTACAGTTACTTGAACAAGCACTTCAGTTCAACACCAATTACTCCGATGTAAACGTTGGGCCGAGTAAAGATAAATGTATCAAAATTCTTTGACATCACATCAACAGCGATTCATCTGTTGGAAATAATGCCGGAGCTCTGATAACAAAGACTGAGCTTAGTCACGGAGCAGCCATATTTACAAAGTTCAGGTCTTTACTGTCTAATTATACATATGTATACGGTGTTCACCAACACCAATCCAGCGACCCCCAACTCTTGCCCCTGCGGTTTCCCATTTCGAACTGTCCCTCAGTGCACAAGTTAGTATTTTCTCCTCTCTCTCTCTCTCTCTCTCTCTCACACACACACACACACACACACACACACACACACACACACACACACACACACACACACACACACACACCCACTCCCACTCCCTCCCACTCCCAGACACAAAAACACGGACACGGAAATACATATGCGAACAGAGATACAATATACAGAACAACATCGCTTTAGAAAAGACCGAATAGCCAATTTGCTGATGCACAAAGACGAAAAAAAGTCGACAGATCCTGGATATCGAATCATCACACACAATGTGCTGGACAGTTTTCCCAGCCAGAATTCACTTTATCTGCTACATTATCTGTGAGTAAGCCAGTTCTGAATCAACGCAGCCAGTTTCCCCTCGATCCCATGCCTCCTGACTCTCTGAATGCGGGAAACTCATCAAACGCCTGACCAAAATTAATCAACCAAGATCCACTGTCCTGATCCTTCTGTTTGTTTTATTTAAAGCTTTTACAAATTGCTCAATCTCGCCCATAAAGCACGACATGCCCTTCAAAACGCCACGTTGACTCCAAGTAGCCAGACAACGTTTCTCCAAATACTCATAAATTCCGTCTACAATAATCTTCTCCAATTGTTTACCCACTACTGACGTCAGACTCACTTGTCTATAACTCCAACAAATATACCTATTATCCTTCTTCAACAGATGAATAACATTTGCCAACCTCCCTCCAATCAACTAGTCATTCTTCCGCGGCCACCAAAGACACAAATATCCTGTCCAAAAGCTCAGCAATATCTTCGCTCGCCTTCGCAAAGGACCTGGACTATATCCCTTCCGGCACGGGGGAATCATCTTCATAAAGTTTTCCAAGTATCCATCGCATCCTCTTTCGAGCGTCGGCATCATCTGGCGTATCTGCCTTTTTCCGCTGTGTTCACATTCTTCGATGTATTCAGTGAGGAGCTTCACTGTCTCCTTGGACTCCAGACACAAGTTTTCCTCCTTTATCTCTGATCTGCCCACACTCTCTCCAGCCTCCTACTGTTCTTCACAGTGCAACTCTCCAAGGACTTCTAACTCTTCTAAGTCCATTATTAAATACTTTCCTGTCTACATTGTGACGCGCTGTAACCCTGTCTGATACTTTCTCCAAAACCTTAAGTACCTTTTTTACTTCCTCTTGATGAGTTGTTCCAACTTTCCTGTCACCCAGGGTTAGCTTACGCTATCATCCTTTCCCTGCGTCAATGAGAGAAGCCTATATTGAACCCCATGTCAGTGCTCCCTAAACAATCTCCATGTATCTGTCGTGCATTTCCCTGAGTACATCATTTCCCAGTGTACGTTCCCAAGTTCCTACCACGTAGCAGCACACATCGCAGTCCCCCAATTAAATACATCCCATGGTCTCTTGTTCTATCCCTGCGCAGGGAGTACTGCCCTGTCGTTCTGAAATGCTGACCCGCGGAGATATCTATCAGCCGATTCGTTTCCTTTTCTAATATTAGGTCCTGTGTGGACTGTTCGCTAGTCCGCCTGTTTTCATGAAGTGAAATGAATCCTTCATGGTCAAATCTGTGCAATTATGCCATACCTAAACGTTTTTCCCTGAGGAGGTGCCAAAAAATACTATGGAAGTTTCAGTTACCAGTGCCAATAACATAGCCGATGTCCAAGTTCCGCTTCCCGATGAATTCCTCACTGTTCCCGTTGCCATTTTATTTTTGTTAATCTGGTGGGCGGCTGTATAGAATACCTCAAGTGGGGTAACCTCGCCCTTCATGTTCCTCTGTTCGTCTCGCAGCCTATTAACAAATCAACGCTCCAACTTGTTCTCCCTTTCTGCATCTGCGATACTATTCCTGATTTGCCATCTCACTCCCTTTACACTGTGTTACCCTACTCTGTCCATTTTCAAAATCTAAAACACCGAAATTCCTGCAGACATCCCTGCTCTTGTGACAGTCGAGCACGCCAGCAGCATTGAACGTTTGCATTGCTACCCACCTGTACCGTATAAAGTCAGCAATCTTCCGCCAATTCTGCAACTTCCTGATGACCAGGTATTTGATTGCTTGAACTTTTGACTTATTTGCCAAACCTTGTAAAAATTGTAAAACTGCTTTATTTGAAAACTTCGCTGGATTATCATTAGACGCGGGCGTTATCTACACAGATGCCCATTTAATGTAAACACATACATCATTCCATTCCTTAGCTCTTCCCTGAATTTCCTTTGTGTCAGTGTATAGATACAAGTATTGGTGCACACGCTAAGCATTTGCAACATGAACCCAAATTGTTGTAGGATGTATACCGGGGAATTTAAATATCTGTCCAGGTAAAAATAATTTTGCGCCTGCCATTTCAGAGAGTGGGCTACATAGGGCCTCCAAAATAATATGAAATTAGCTGATATAGGAAACAACAAAATCATCGATTTTCTGCGTTTTTCCACCTCGGCATCTTTCTGATTATCGCTGCTGTGCCGAAGCCTTCTGCGGACTCTGTTTACCACAACAATATGCATTACCGTTAACACGTTAAACACTAGAATTAAGCCGATTGGAAGCAATGGTGTTAAAATACTGTCCAGTAATTCGTATCCCCTCCACACGGGTGAAGTAACGTATTCATATGAGCCGGTGCACCGCCAGGGCGTGTTGTCAATTATTACGTAAGGTTGAAGGGCAAAGAATAACGGGACACTTCTCCCGCAGCTCACTATAACCACGGTCACAATAACTGCCGTTGCTGTTCTCTCGGTGCAATATCGTTCCCGCAGCTTTCGGCAACATATTGCGATGAAGCGATCGAAGGTAAAACTGACCGTGAACCAAACTGAACAGTCTGTTGTTAAGACCCTAAGTACAAGTGTCAGAGCGCACACAGGAGTAATGAGCAGGGATCTGGAATAAATGTAGATATTGTTGGTCTGTTCCACTAAAGCAACAATGATAACCACCATCAGATCCGCTGTCGCCATTCCAACCAGGTAATGGCTGATGCATTTGGAGAGTCCGCATTTTCCCCGAGATAGGATCACAATTGCCGTTAAATTAACTGCAAGAAATTAGGAATAAAATAGAAATATGGTCAGCAGCAGTTCTCCGAATGCTCCCATTCTTCAGATGCTTTGCAGTGTGTGGATGGTTTGGAAGTGGAAAGCGGGAATCCAGTGTGTGCGGACTCGGTCGCTGCACTCTGGCTGGAGGACAATGACGGATGTGAGTGTCAGCGAGTTCGTCACCTTCCGACAGTTTAAAGCGAGGCAACGGAGATCCACGACTCACGTACGGGAAAATAATCGGTAGCCACATTAAACAACAGCATTTGCTTTATTAGAGGTGAAAGATCTGACGGGATTATTTGTAGCGGTGACAAAGTGGCATCAAGGAGATACAAAGCACGAGCTCCCATTTACTGACATACAGCAGAACAGATCTCAGTGTCGGAAATATGCCGCCACGTTGTTATAAGGTCGAGGTGTCTGCACTGATAGAGACTCGGCCCTAGAAAAGCAGAGACCAGCATCACTTCAGAAAGCCTAGCGAGGTGAAATTATGAAACAGCGACAACACCGGCACTAACTTAATTGACAAAAGAAGAATATACTACGATCGAAGTATAGAAAATGGAAGTAAAACCATCAGATGCCTGAATCCTCCATTCCAGAAACTCGTTTCAGACGATGGTGGCATCTGTGCTTAGTAACAGTGCGGATACCGCATCAGAGAAACAGCAAATCGACATCACCATACATAAAGTAACCAGATCCGGCATCTTACCGGGGACACCAACCGCTACCAGTGTGGGATAGTAAACGGCCGCGATGTAATAAATCGCCGGATATCCCATATTCCGTCAGAAGCAGATTTCAGTTGTACGGAACGTTTCAGCTGCTCAGATGGACTGGGGATCGGTTTCGCAGATTTTTATTGAGGAGAGAGCAATTCCACTGAGGTAATCAGCGTGGCTATCACGTCAGGGGAATTAGTGACAACCAACTGCACAAACTCTTACGGTAAACTATTTATACTCGCTCTGGTACAGTGTGATTAGTTTGACTCCTCAAGGGATATTACAATCCATGTACTTTTAAACAAAATATGATGTGAATTTTCCATGTTATTTTCCGTGAAACCTGGCTTCAGCTATTTAAATAGGATAATTTTTATATCTCTGTTGATTTTAAAGTAGGCTTTCATCTTGAAGTCGATTTATTTTGTAACTTTTGACGGAGAACATTCGCTTCTGAAATTGAGGGGAGGAGTTTGTTCTGGCGAGGGAATGGAGAACACTTCTTTATTAAAGGGGAACATTCGTTCATTCTTTTTTTTCCTTCATTCCAAACATCTCAGCCGGTTTGAGTGATGCAAATCACAGTGACAGCTAACATGTGTTACAATAAAATAGACTGCAATATATTCCTCCCACCAATCTCAAAGATCTACAGCGATATTCCAGAGACCTGTGGTCAAAAAGGGAACGTGCCCTCGGGAAATTAGCGAAGACTGTGAACAGCTTGAAGAACAATGTTTTCCAGCGCACACATGGAGCGTTTGGCAGGGACCTGGCCTCTGCCGGTCAATGTCTTGACCACTCCACACCCGTGACGTGCCATGCAGTCTACCTAACTTTAAAGACATTCTCAAACCTGCCACAATTCCACCACCATTTCGCATCCATTCTCTGTTTGAACAAAAGTAACGAGCAAAATCTGTGAGCATGCCTCAGTTTTTCAGGCTGTTCTAATATTTGCCACGAAGTTGTCTTTTTTTCCCCTGAATTGCTTTCAGGTATATTGTCTTTCATAGAAACATGGAAACATAGAAAGCCTACAGCACAATACAGTCCCTTCGGCCCACAAGATTGTGCCGAATATGTCCGTACTTTAGAAATTACTAGGGTTACGCATAGCCGTCTATTTTTCTAAGCTCCCATGTACCTTTCCAAAAGATTTAAAATACCCTATGGTATCATCTTCTACCATTGTTGCCGGCAGCCCATTCCACGCACTCACCGCTCTCTGTAAAAAATAACCCCTGACATCTCCACTGTACCTATTTCCAAGCACGTTAAACCTATGCACTCTTGTGGCAGACATTTCAGCCCTGGAGAAAAGCGACTATCCACACGATCAATGCATCTCATCATCTTATACACCTCTATCAGGTCACATCTCATTTTCTGTCGCTCCAAGGAGTAAAGGCCGAGTTCACTCAACCTGTTTTCATAAGACAGTTATCACTCTAAGTATGTGCAGAGCAGCGGATGTGGTCAAACTCACCTGTCAATCACACTGCCTTCTGCTCTTGCAGTGTACCACTCCGTGCCTATTGTGGTCTAGTATTGATGCGCGTCCCTCGCCTTATTGGAGAGAGTCTCATCACTCTGTTTCCATTGTTGAACTCGTACTCATGTGCGGCTCCCAGTTGACTCGATCAAGTAATGCCTCTGCCTTCAAATCCATTCTGTCAAAGAGAATCACTTCGTACCTTTCGGGTTGAACTCCACTGTAACTTCTCAGTGCTGCTCTGTGTCTTGTCACTGTCCTGTTGTAATCTGTGACAACGTTCTATACTATTCATTATAGCACCAACCTCCACATCATTGCAAATACAATAAACCAAGCTTCTGCCTCCTCATCCAAATCATTCATAAAAACACTGAAAGCCAGCGGTCTCAAACTGATCTCTGCAGGACTCCAGCGGTCACCGACATCCAGGGAGAAAACGTTCCATCCGCAACTACAGTCTGCCTCCTGTGGGCGTCAGTCCTGAAGCCACCAATCAGCTCTCCCTGGATTACAAGCCTTCTGACGCTATGAACGGTCTTACCGTGGTTAACCGTATCAAATGCCTTATTAAGATCTATTTATACCAGATCAACTTTTCTACCTTTAACATTGTGCATTGTCACATCCTCACAGAATTGAACCAGGCAGTGAGCAATGACCTGCCTCTCCCAAAGCCATTCTGACTCACTCAAATCAGGTTCTCACAACCCTCGCAAATTCGGTTTCTAAGAATGTTCTCCAATAATTTGCCCAACACTGAAGTAGGTCCCCTGATACTACATGTTCGGCAGTAATAACTCAGAGGTAATTGCCAAGGGCGCAGCAATATCCTCATCCACTTCCCACAGTAACCTGTTTCTCGCAACCTCCCATAAGGACTTACTTATCTGTATGTTCAAAAGAACTTGTACATCCACGTCTTTTTTTAGCCTCGTCCTGTTGTTGCACATACGCCCATTTGAAACTGTCTCCACTAACATCAGGATCTCAACTACTGGTGAAATTTGAAGTAATGTCCTCATTAAGAACCTGTCGAACCTGCACCAAAAAAATAAAGCCGTATGTTTCATCTCTATCCCTGACCGGTCCTACTCTCACTAGAATGTCGTGGGGTTTTCCTTAATCCTAATTTAGGCCTTCTGCAGAGGTTTCAAGTTCTCCTAATTCCATTCTTCAGTTCGTCCCTGGCAGCCTTGTAACTCTGCAGCCGTGTCCGATCTTAGCTTTCTAAACCTTGTTAGCTTATTGTTTTCTTTAGACTAGATGACCCATATCATCTAGTATAACATGTTTCCTTCACTTCTCCAGAACCCTATGCAAGTGCTGCCTAAAATATTTTCTTATCATCTGCCTTCTGATAGTAAGCCAATCCTAAGTCAACGCAGCTTGATTTCCGTAGATCCCATGTCTCCTAAATTTCTGAATTAATCTACTATGGGGATCTGATCAAACGCCTGACCAAAATTAATGCACACAAGTAGACTGTTCCGATTCATCTGTTTCTTTTATTTCCACTTGTTCAAATATTTCAATCTGGTTATAAAGGAGAACACGCCGTGATGACTGTCGGTAGCCAGACTACGTTTCTCCAAATACTCATGAATGTCCTCTCTGATAATCTTCTCCAATAGTTTACACTCTACAGACATACGACCCACTGGTCTATAATTCCAAGGAGTATCCCTATTATCTGTCTTGAACAAAGGAATGACATTTGCCAACCTCCAGTCTTCCAGTTCTACTTCCGTGGCCAGCGAAGACACAAATACCCTGCCCAAAAGCTCAGCAATGTCTTCGCTCACTTTTCCAATTCACCTGGACTATATCCCTTCCGGCAACGGGAAATCTTCTATCATAATTTTTCCAAGTTTCCAGTGCATCTTCTATCTTAGCGTCGGCGTTTCCGAGCATATCTGCCTTCTGAAGCTGTGTTCACATTCATCAATGTTTTCAGTGAGGAGCTTCACGGCCGCCTTTACTCCTCCACAATTTCACTATTTTTTTTTTTATTTCTGATCTGCCCACACTCTCTCTTGTCATCCTCGTGATACTCATTTACCTTAGTGCAACTCGTCAAGACATTCTCAAGTCCCATTCTACCTCTTCTAATTCCATTGTTAAATTATTTCCTGTCGCTATAACGCTACCCGATCCTTTCGTCCAAAACCTCAAATATCGTTTTTTCTTCCTCTTGGCGAGCTGTTCCAATATTTTTGTCAGCCAGGGTTACTTTACACTGTAATCCTTTCCCTGCTTCAATGAGGCAAGCCCTTACTGAACCCCATGTCAGTGCTCCCTAAACAATCTCCACATATCTCTTTCCCATTTGCCTGAGTACGTCATTTCCGTATTTACGTTCCTAAGTTGCTGCCAGGTATCACCATACATTGCAGACCCCCACTTCCATGCACCCTGCTCCTATCCCTGTGCAAGAAAAATCTCGGCGAATTCTACCCCATCGTTCTGAACTGCTGACCCGTGGAGAGATCTGTCACCTGGCAGGTTTCCTTTTCTAATATTAGATACAGTACGGACTGTTCGCTAGCCCGCCTGCCTTCTGATACTGATATGAATCATTCTTGGACACAACTGAGCAATTATGCCATACCTAAACCTGTTACCATGAGGAGATGCAATGAATATAAGGGAAGTTTTAGTTCTCCGTTCTAATAGCATGGCGCATGTCCCGGTTCCGTTTCCCGATCGGTTCCCACTGTTCCTGTTGCATTTTTTATTTTGTTAAACTGGTGGACGGCTTGACAGAATACTCCATATAGTGTGATCGCGCCCTTCATGCTTCGGTGTTCGTCTCGCATTCCATTAACAAACGAATGCTCCACGTTGTCCCCCCTTTCTGCATCTGCGATACTATCCCTGGTTTGCCATCGCACTCCCTCTACCTTTTGCCCGACCCTTAAACACAGAATGTCCTGAAGCCATCCCTGCTCTTGTGACAGTCGGGTGTTTGTGTTAGTTTGGAACAAACTTCAACCAAAGTAACAATCACGCCAGCAGCACTAAACGTTTGTATTGTTAGCGACCTGAACTGTATGAAGTCAAGAATCGAACGCCAATTCTGCATTTTCCGGACGACCAGGCATATGACTGTTTGAATTCAAGACGTATTTGCCGATCCTGTTCATTGTAATACAGCTTTATTTGAAACCTCAGCGGTATTATCATTAGACGCGGGCGTTATCTACACAGATGACCATTTAATGGAAACACATAAGCTTCTTTTCCACAGCTCTTCCCTGAATTTCCTCTTTGCCAGTGTATAGATGCTAGTATTGGTACTGATAACTTGCAACATGTTCGCACATTGTTGTAGGATGTGTACCGGAGAACGCAAATATATGTCCTTGTAAAAATAGTTTTGCACTTGCTATTTCAGGGAATGGACTACATAAGGCATCCAAAATAAAATAAAATTTGCTGATATAGAAAACAACAAAATCATCGATTTTCTGAGGTTTTCCACCTCGGCATCTTTCTGATTGTCGCTGCTGTGCCAAAGCCTTCTGCGGACTCTATTTGCCACAGAAATAAACCTTACGGTCAACACATTAAACACCAGGATTAAGCCAATTGGTAGCAATGATGCTAAAATACTGCCCAGCATTGCGTATCCTTTCCACACGGGTGAAGTAGCGTATTCAGATATGGCGGTGCGCCGACACGGCGTGTCGTCAATGATGACGTAAGGTTCAATGGCAAAGTATAACGGGACACATCTCCCGCAACTCACTATAACCAGGGTCACGATAACTGCCGTTGCTGTTCTCTCAGTGCAGTATCGTTCCCGCAGCTTTCGACAACATATTGCGATGAAGCGATCGAAAGTAAAACTGACCGTGAAACAAACAGAACAGTCCGTCGCTACCCTCCCAAATACAGGTGTTAGAGCGCATACAGGAGTGATAAGCAGGGATCTTGAATACATGTAGATATTGTTGGTCTGTTCCACTAAAATAACAATGATAACCACCATCAGATCCGCTGAGGCCATTCCAACCAGGTAACGGGTGATGCATTTGGAGAGTCCGCATTTTCCCCAAGATAGGATCACATTCGCTGTTAAATTAACTGCAATAAATTGGGAAAAAGAAAAAAAAAGAAATAGTATTAGAATAAATGCAGATATTGTTGGTCTTTTCCACTAAAGCAACAACGATAACCACCATCAGATCCGCTGAGGCTATTCCAACCAGGTAACGGGTGATGCATTTGGAGAGTCCGCATTTTCCCCGAGATAGGCTCACAATCGCAGGTAATTTAACCTCAAGAAATTGGGAAACAAATAGAAATATTGTCAGCAACAACTCTCTGAAAACCTCCATGGATATGCTCTGTTTGGAAGAGGATAGTGGGAGTCCAAAGTGTGCGGTCTCCATCGCTGCACTCCGGCTGCACGACAATGACACATGTGAATGTCAGTGCATTGGCGACCTTCCCACAGTTCAGAGAAAAGAATCTGTTCCACGACTCACGTAAAGACCATTTCAATTAGTAAAGGTGTAATACTGACGGGATTGTTTGCAGCGGTGAAAAGTGGAATCAAAAGATACAAAACACATTTTATCCTGACTCATGTAAGTATAGAACTACGTGTCGAAAACAGACCGGACCATCATTTAAATAATCTGCCACGTTGTTATACGGTCGAAGAGTCTACACTGAGAGAAACTCGGACCTAGAAAAGCAGAGACCAGCGTCAGTTCAGAAAGCTTAGCCAGGTGAAATTATGAAACAATTTCAATAACGGCACGAACGTAATTGACAAACAAAAAATCACTTCGATCAAAGTACGAAAATGAAAATAAAACAATCAGATGCTGGAATACTCAATTCCGGAAACACGTTTCAGCCGACGGTAGCATCTGTGCTTAGTAACAGTGCGGATACCGCAGCGTAGTAACGACGACACCATACATAAAGTAACCAGCTCTGGCATTTTACCAGGGACACCAAGTGTGGGATAGAAAGTAGCCGGGATGTAGTAAATCACCGGATATCCCATATTCCGTCAGAAGCAGCGTTCAGTTGTATGGAAAGTTTCAGCTGCTCAGATGGTCTGGGGATCGGTTTCGCAGAATTTTGTTGAGGTGAGAACAATTCCACCGAGGTAATCAGCGTGGCTATCACGTCAGGGGTATTAGTAAACAACCAACTACACAAACACTTACGTTAAACTATTTACACTCACTCTCTCGCAGTATCGTGAATTTTGCTCCTCAAGGGATACTGCAATCTATTTACTTTAGAACAATTTCTAATGTGCGTATTTTCATGTTATTTTTCATGATACCTGGCTTCAGATATTGAAATAAGACATTTTTATATCTGTGTTGCTTTTAAAGTAGGCATTCATCATGTAGTCGATTTATTTTGTAAGATTTGACTGAGCACATTCGCTTCTGAAATTGAAGGAAGGAGTTTGTCCTGGCTGGGGAATAGACAACACTCTTTTATTAAAGCGGAACAATCGTTCATCACTTCTTTCGTTCCTTCCAGCCATTCCGGACGTTTCGAATGATGGAAATCACAGTGACAGCTGACATACATTACGATAAAGCACACTGCACTTACGTTCCTCCAAAGACATTAAAAGATCCACAGCGATATTCCAGGGACTTGCGAGAAAAAAAAAAACGGAGCGTGTATTCGGAAAATTAGGGAGGGCTGTTGACAGTTTGAAGAACAATATGTGCTGTTTGACACGAACCTGACCCCTGCCAGTGAAAGACTTGACCACCCCATACCCGTGACGGGAGATGCCGTCTGTTTAACTTTAAGGTTATTCTCAAACCTGTCACATTTCTACCGCTCTTTCTCCATCCATTCGCTGTTTGAACAGAAGTACCAAGTGAAATCTGTGAACTATCCTCAGGTTCCCAGGTTGTTGTACTATTTGCCACCAAGTTGTATTTTTTTTCTCCTGATTTACTGTTATTTATATTGCCTTTCGAGCGTCATTATGAGTCTGTTCAGAACAGCGGAAGTGTTAA
This sequence comes from Hypanus sabinus, assembly GCF_030144855.1. Lineage (NCBI taxonomy): Eukaryota > Metazoa > Chordata > Chondrichthyes > Myliobatiformes > Dasyatidae > Hypanus > Hypanus sabinus. The sequence continues at coordinate 51,608 of NW_026779191.1, forward strand.
AGCTCACCTGTCAATCACACTTCTTCCTGCTCCTGCAGTGCACCGCTCCGTGCCTATTGTGATACTCGTACCGACGACCGTGCCTCGGCTTATTGTAGAACGTCTCACCGCTCTGATTCCATTGTAGATCTGTTACTAATGTACGGCTCTCGTTTGACTCGAAAAGGTATCACCTCTGCCTTCAAATTCATCCTTCCAAAGTGAATCACTCCGTAACATCGATCGTAATGGTCGATCTCCATCTGTAACTTTTCAGAGCTGCTCTCCGTCCCGTCATTGTACTGTTGTAATCTGTGATAACCTTCCACACTATCCATGTTTCCACCAAATTCCGCATCGTTGCAAATTCACTCACTCACACTTACACTTCCTTATTCACATCATTTTTAAAGCACAGAAATCCGGAAGTCTCAGCTCAGATCTCTGCAGGATCTTCACCAACATCCAGGGAGAAAACGCTCCATCCACAACTACCCTCTTCCTTTTTGCGCGTCAGTTGTGAATCCACAAGACGACTTTCCCAGGATGCCATGCTTTCTGAAAGGTCCTACCATGGTTAACCGTCAGTATAACCGTCACACCCTCACTGAATTGAACCAGGCTCGTGAGACATGATCTGCCCCTCACAAAGCTATACTGATTCTCTCAAACCAGGTAATGTTTCTCCAGGTTCTCGTAAATCCTGTTTCTAAGAATATTCTCCGATAATTTGCCCGTCACTGAAGTAGGACTCACAGTTTCCCGCAGTCACCCAGGGTTTCTCCCAAACACACGTGGACTTACCTGTTCCAATGATTTCTTTTCAAAAGTTCCAGCACAGCCGCTCTTTTAACCTCCATATGTCGTCCCACATCGGGCCGTTTAAGGCTGTCCTGACAAATGTCTCTCCTATGGTGAATACTGAACTAGTGTCTTCATTCAGGACCTTCCCTTCTTCCCTGGACTTCAGAGGCTTGTTTCATCTTCTATCCCCGACCGGTCCTACACTCACTCTAGTCATCGTTTTCTTCACATACATCCAGAATGGCTTGGGGTTTCCTTTAAAACTACTGCAGACCTTCTGCAGACGTTTCTATTTCTCCCAATTCCATTGTTCAGTCTGTCCCCGGCTACTTAGTAAATTTACAGCCATGTCTGATCCTTGCTTTCCAATCCTGAGGTCATAATTTGATAGGTGATATAATTTAACCCTGACTAATCTCCCCGATGGCTGGGTGTGGAGGAGATGCGTCCTATAGTGTGTGAGTCTAGGAGCAGAGGAGAAAGTTTCTGAACACAGCGCCGTCCAATTGGTACGTTGATGAAATTAGTCAGAGTGTGGTGAAGCTGTGGAATTCGTTGCCACAGGCAGCGTGAAGGTCAAGACTTTGAAACAGAGTTTGATAGATTCCTGACACGAAGGGATACAGGGAGAAAGCGGAGATTAGGGCTGAGAAAAGAATTGGATCAGCCATGACGAACTGGCGGAGCAGACTCCGTAACCTAACACTGCTCTCACGTCTTTTGATCTTTTCTTTCATACCCATCCCACAGTTGTATTGTATCTTGCTGATCTCTTTCATATTCTACCATTTCTATTGTAACTTCCATAATTTTGCTCTGCACTTATCCTATTTAATGTCCATGTTTCTATCTTTAGAATATAGTTCTAGTAATTAATTATTTTTTTTTCCCTTTGATGATGATGGAGTAATCGAGTGTCTATAGAGGGCTTGTCAACCTATGATAATTATTATTATCTTTTCTTTGTTTCTTAGCTTGTGCTGGTTTAAATTGAGATACAACCATCGCGAACCACACTATTTTCTCAGTTTGCTAGGAACGTGTCTGATCAAATCGCTGGGATAGTATTCTATGCAGAGACATGAGTAATTGACTTGAACTTCCATCGTGACCACTTCCTCATTTTTCTGGGTTGTGTGCTTATTTTAGTTTATTGGAGAGTATTTCGTATGAGCTTTACACATGAAGACATGCATTGCTGAATTCTGGTTTCGTTAAGAAAAATGTATCCTCAGGTTTTTTTTTATTAATTAGCACCTACCATCTCCCAGTTTCACCGATGAAGTACCTCCTTGTTATTCTTCCTCCCCTACACTTTTACTCTGACTTATAATCTGTTTTTTTTTTCAAAACCAAAACCATAATTCAAGAGTATCATGGACACAAATGACTATAGATGCCATTACTAATGAGAGAATTTGGTTAGGTAGATAAGACTCCTGGAAAGATGATGTACACTCCAGGGTTCAAAAGAGGTAATTGAAGTGTTTGTGAAGGCATTAGAGTCATGGAACATTATAGCACGAAAATGCTGTTCGGCCAGTCTAGTCTGTGCCAAGCCATTAATCTGCCTGGTTCTAGCATCCTCCACCAGGACCATTGCCATTCATTTCCACTCATCCATCTGCCCTTCCAAACTTCTCTGAAATGTTGAAATCGATTCTGCCACATGCTCTGGCAGCCCATTCTACATTCTCACCGGCTCTGGGTGAAGAATTTCCCCCTTATGTTTCTCTTAAAAAATGAGTAATGATCTTTCAAGAGTGTCTCGAATTTGAAATGTTTCTGCGAAATAGGAAGTTGCAAATCTCACACCACTCTTTAAGAAGGCGGAGAGGGGCAGATGAAAGGAAACTATAGGTCTGTTCGTCTACCTGCAGTGGTTGGATTCCATTGAGGATAGTTTTTCGGTGTACTTGGCGCATGCTAAAGTAGGCCAAAATCAGCATGATTTTCATCAGCGTGTATATTGCCTGACAAATCTTTGGGAATTCTTTGACAAAATAAACAGAATAAACAAAGGAGAGGCAGTGGATGTTGTTCTCTTGTATATTCAGATGGATTTTAAAGACGTGCTGCACATGAGACTGCCTAACAAGATCACAGTTCATGTCATTACTGGAAAGGTGCATTGATCGCAGATTGGTTTACTGGAAAGAGGCACGGAGTTAGAACAATGCGAGCCTATTCTGTTTGCTACCGATAACTACTGGCGATTCACTGGGGTCGGTAAAGAGATCGCTTCTGTTTTTTTTTTAAATCAACGATATGACTGACAGAATTGATGGGTTGCTAACCGGCTTTGCAGTTGATCAGAAAGTTGGTGCCGAACAGGCAGCTTAGAGAAAGCTAGTGTGTCTGCAGAAGGGCTCAGAGAGGTTTGGAGAGCAGGCAATGAAATGGCAGATGAAATACAGTGTAGGGACTACTGTATGCAGTCAGGTCCTCAGGCTCACTTAGCTTAATGTTGCACGGACATTATCAGCAAAACACTCCGATAGCATACAGGTTTCAATCTGTTACAAACAAAACATCCATTTGATACTACAAGTAAACAACATTTCCACATTGGTGGAGAAGTGGCCTGATACCCCGTAAAAACCCTTCCAACCCCTACATCACTCCGCATTTCTGTAAACACCTGTTTCCGCCCATATTGTGGACAATGAACTGGTCCTTGCTCTGAAATAATCGAATCAGAGCAACTGAATGTGGACACAGGAAGCTTCAGGCAATGATCTGCTAAACCTGAGACCATTCTCAAAAAGGTCGCCATTTGTTATTTGAAGGGTTGTGACTCTGAACTGATCATGACTCTCGGACAAACTAATCAGAGCAATAATCCTGAGACCATTCTCAGGGGAGTAGCTACTTGTTATTTAAAATGCTAGGCCTACCAAACAAGGAATCTGTAGTCTTGCTAGACTCTGACTGGGTTGCCTCATTTAACGGGTTTGGACCAGTCAGGGTGAAAAGATAGAAATACTCAAGGCTGGGGTGGGAAGAGCTATGAAACAATGGTGATTGTAGCCCTGTACAATGACCAGCAAGACGGTGACCCAGCTAGGTCAGGTGACCTTGAGCCAAGAGTTTAGAGATCCAATATTTCATTTGATGAGGAACGGTATAAAACTCAGGATCTCCAAATAAGCAGGAGCGATAACTCTCCAGCAGCCAGACACCAACAAACGCTGGTCAGCAGGACCGCACAGGAAAGTTAAAATCGGGATCACGAGGAATGCTTGACCAGCGTAGACTCCTTCCCCGGGTGTTACTTATTTATTTCTTTATTGACTGTTCATGGAGTGTCAGGGTTTCTAGTAGGGTCCACACACATAGATAGCATGTGACTCTACGTGCGTTTTAGTTGAAAAAATCAATGTTACTCATCGGTAAATACAGATTATCTGTACCTCACTGATCATTATTATATGGGATGATTCTTGTAACAGTGGCGCCCATGTTTAAAGTTGCCCCTCAGCAGGGCACGCCCTCTGCACAGTGTTAGCATCGGGAAGGAGATACAGCCGCCTGAAAGCTCACGCTCTGCGATTCAGGAACGGCTACTTCCCCTCTGCCACCTGCAACTCTGTGTTGTTTTCCTCTATATTCCGTTCTCCTTAATTTCATCGTAGTGCTACCATGAAGTGAACAAATTCCACCACGTCTGCCTATGGTATCAAATCTGGTTCCGATTCTGATTCAGATAAAGAAGTGATGTGTTAGGTTGAACCGAAATTAGTTGAAAGGCTTTCAGAAGCTCGTGAGACGAAGGGCTGCACAGAGCTGTAATATTCTACGTCCTGTGCTTTATCCAGTGCACTTACTCTTTAGGTCCAATCGATTAATCATTTAAAGTTACGACACCTTCCTTTTCCAGACTACTCTCAATGCGCTTGATAGTATTGCAAGAGAATTTAAGAACAATCGGCCATAAATGTCAGTGCCGACCGCTGGATGAAATCGATAGTTTTGCTTGGAAGGGACTCGTCATGTATATGGTAATAAGGATTTGTCCTCGGTGTTCAGACTACACTGGTCATGGCGTCTGAAGTGAAGTATTTGAACAAACAGGAACATTAGCGATAGTCAGTATGAGCGACTAGGTAGTAAGTCAAGTCTAACCAATCTTACAGAGTGGTGTTGAAGGCAAGGCCGTGGATCCCGTCTACAGGGTCTTCAGCCAGGAATTAGTAGGGTTCCCCTGTGGGATAATGCTCGACAAGGTTCAGTCGCTTGGCTTTCATATGTGGTAGTAAATTGGATTCGCCATTGGATATGTTGGGGAAGCCAGAGTGTGATAATAGATGGTTGTCTCTCTGACTGAGGATTTGTGACAAGTGGAGTGCCCTAGGGATCTTTGCCGTGTCCGTTGTTGTTTGTTATCTATATCAGTGATCTGGATAACAATTTTGTGAACTTGATCAGCAAATTGCCGAACTGGCAGATCGGATTTAAAACAGGGAAATATTTAAATGCTGCAATTTGGCAGGACCAGCCAAGGTTGGTCTGACTCAATGACAAATAGGGCACCGAGGAGTACTATCGGATAAAGAATCTGAGAAGGCACGTCGGAAATTCTATGACCGTTGCGGCAACGTTAGAGAGCGTAGTAAAAATAGTTTTCCGCACTTTGACCTTCATGGACCAAAGTACTGAGTACAGGAGGTGGGATGTTATCCTGATGTTGCTTAAGACTTTATTGAAGCCTAATTTGGAAAATTGTTGCGGTGTGGCTTAAGTACCTGCAGGACAGATGTAGCTAAGTTTGAAAGAATACATAAAAAATAAATATATTACACGGCTATTGCGGGATTTGGATGTTTTGATTTAAAGCGAAAGATTACATATGTCAGCAATTTATTCCCTGCGGGAAGATTTGATGGAGATATACAAAATTATGAGTCGTATAGAGAGTGTAAATGCAAGTAAGCTTTCTCCGCTGATGGTGGGCGAGAATACAACAAGAAATCATGGGTGAAGGGTGAAATCTGAAATGTTTAAGGGAAACATGAGGATAAATTACTTCACCCAGAGGGTCCTCAGAGTGTAGACAGTCCTGTCAACTCAAAGGGTAATTGAGATTCCGATGTCAAAGTTTAAGAGATGATTGGATAAGTACATGGAAGCGAGAGAGATGCATTGCCATGGTCCGGGTGCTGGTCGATGGGAGTAGGCAGTTTAAATAATTCTTCACGGGCCTAACGGGCTGGAGATCCTGTTTCTGTGCAGTAGTTTTCTGTGGCTGTCTGACTGTATGTCTGGGTTAGAACTTTAGTGACTCACTGCACTGACCAATCTAGAAAGTCGTTGATACTGTACTATCCTTCTGCCCTTGATCACACTGAAGCATGGAGACTGAGTAAAATGGATGGCTGTGGCATTAGAAAAAGGAAGCTCAGGAAATTTATTCTGCATTCTCCAATTGCCTGCGATGCTTTTGAAGGAAGACAAGCGTGAGCCCGAATATTTGCTTTGCCGTCGCTGCGTTTTTAGTTTGTGTAGTTTTCTATGTTTAATTTATTATTGATTTCCAAGAAGGACACCGATTCCACACCGGCCATGTGGAGTCAGGGTTAGATGGATAGCAATATGAGCGTATCTACACCCAATAAGATAAAACCACGATTCAGTGGTAAACTGGCATTCGGGTAAATTAATTTGTGCTTGAATTGGGAATTTCGAATTGGCCGGTACTTTTACTAAGCACCAGAAGCTGCAGCTGAACACTTTTTGAAATGCTGGTTTTAAGTTGTAGGGCTCCATTGGAAAATATTGCTTTAAAGTCATTATTGCATCTGCTCTGTAATATGTAAATTGCAGGTCATTTTAGTTAACGTGACGGTGCAGTCAATAGCTCAGCGATTTGCTTATGTCGTCAGACCTAATTCTATTAATTGCCCTGCTGCTGTTGGGTGGTCAGATTAAATCTGTTATTTCCATCAACCCTATTTCTTGGAGCACTGTAACGGAGACTGCAAACATATTTGTAAAGTGTACGGGAATTTCAACACTCCTTGCGGAACACGGCTGCCCGCTGTCTTTCAGCCGGAATTCACTCTATCTACTACATCATCCGCCTTCTGTGAGTAGACGAATTCTGAATCAAAGCAGCCAGGTTTCCCCGGATTCCATGCCTCCTGACTTTCTGAATGAGTCTGCTTTAAGGAACCGAACTGATAAGACGCCTGACCAAAATTAATACACCCTTTGACCGTTCTGATTCATCTGTTCGTTTCATTTTCACTGTTTCAAATAACTCAATCTGTCTCATAAAGGACAAGAAACCGTGTTGTCTCTTTGTAGTCAGACTACGTTTCTTCAAATACTCATAATTTCCTTCTTCAATAATCTTCTCCCGTAGTTTACCCACCACAGATATAAGACTCCTTGGTCTAAAATTCCGAGGACTATCCCTATTACCTTTCGTCAACAAATAGATAACATTTTCCACCCCTAGTCATCTAGTTCTGCTTCTACTTCAGTGGGCAGAGAAGACACAAATATCCTGTCGAAAAGTTCAGCAATATCATCGCTCGCGTTCCAAAGTTACCTGGACTGTATCCCTTCCGGTATATGGAACTCGTCTACCATAATGATTTGCAGGTTTCCAGCGCATCCTCTTTCTCAACGTCGACATGATCTGGCGTATCAGCCTTTTTTCGCTGTGTTCACATTCATCAATGTATTCAGTAAGGAGCTTCACTGCCCCCTTGGACTCCGGACACAAGCTTTTCTCTGATCTGCCCACACACTCTACACTCTCCTCCTGTTCTTCACAGGACAACTCGCCAAGGCCTTTCGAAGACACCTTCTAAATTTTCTAAGTCCATTTGTAAATTCTTCCTTGTGTGCATTGTGACTCGCCATAACCCTATCAGATCCCTTCTTCCTAATTCTTAAATATCTTTCTTTCTTTCTCTTGAATAGTCCCAATTTTGTTGTTTCCCACGGTTACTTTACCTACCTTCCTTTCCCTGCATCAAAGAGACAAGCCTATACTGAACCCCATGTCAGTGTTCCCTCAACAATATCCAGATACCTGTTGCGCATTTCTCAATTTACATCTTTTCCCAACTTACCTTCCCAAGTTCGTGCCGGGTAGCACCATAATTCTCAAATCCCCAATTAAATGTATTGCATGCTCACTAGTTCTCACTAATGTCGGGGAGTTTTGCCCTTTCGTTCTGAAATGCTGACCAGCGGAGTGTTCTGTCGCCTGGTCCGTTTCATTTTCTAATATTAGATCCAGTATGAACTGTCCGTTAGTGTGCCTTTATAGTGACATGAATCCTTCCTGGACATAACTGAGAAATTATGCCATACATCATTATTTACCTCCTGGGGAGGTAAAGTTGCCCGTGCCAATAACAGGGCACATGACCAGGTCCCGCTTCCCGATCGGTTCCTCGCTGTTGCGGTTTTATTGTTAATCTGGTGGAGGCTGTATACAACACTCCAAATGGTACTCTATGTCTCAGTGTTTGTGTCACAGTCTATTGACAAACGAACGCTATACGTTTTCCTCCCTTTCAGCATCTGCGATACTATCCCTGATTTGCCATCGCACTCCCTTTACACTCTTTTACACGACCCTGTCCATTTTTGAACATCTGAAGCACGGGAAGTCCTGCAGCCATTCCTGCCCTTGTGACAGCCTGTGATAGTTTGGACTATACTTGAACCAAAGTAACAAGCACGCCAGCAGCAGTGAAAGTTTGTATCGCTACCTACCAGAACAGTATGAAGTCAGCAATCTTCCGCCAATTCTGTAATTTCCGGATGACCAGGCGGATGATTGTTTGAAATTAGGACATCTTTGCCAAATCTGTTCCTTGTAAAACGGCTTTATTTGAAAAACTCCGCTGAATTGCCATTAGACACGGGCGTTATCTACACAGATGGCCATTTAATGTAAATACATACTTCATTCCATTCCTCAGCTCATCTCTGAATTTCCTTTGTGTCAGTGTATAGATACACGTATTGGTGCACATGCTGAGAATTTGCAACATGTTCCCAAATTGTTGTAGGATGTATACCGGGGAACTCAAGTATTTGTCCTCGTAAAAATAATTTTGTACTTGCCATTTCAGGGAACAAGCTACATAGGGCATCCAAAGTAATATGAAATTACCTGATATAGAAAATAACAATATCATAGATTTTGTGCGTTTTTTCACCTCGGCATCTTTCTGATTGTCGCTGCTGTTCCGAAGCTTTCGGCGGACTCTATTTGCCTCAACGATATGTCTTACAGTTAACCCGTTGAACGCCAGGATTAAGCCGATTGGTAGCAATGGTGTTAAAATACTCTCCAGTAATTCGTATCCTCTCCAGAGGGGTGAAGTAACGTATTCATACGTAGTGGTGCACCGCCACGGCGTGTAGTCAATGATGACATAAGGTTCAATGGAAAAGTATGACGGGCAACATCGCCCGCAGCTCACTATAACCACCGTCACGATAAGCACGGTTGCTGTTCTCTCAGTGCAGTATCGTTCCCGCAGCTTTTGACAACATATTGCGATGAAACGATCGAAGGTAAAACTGACCGTAAACCAAACAGAGCAGTCCGTCGTTACAGTGACAAGTACAAGTGTCAGAGCGCATACAGGAGTGATGAGCAGGGATTTGGAATAAATGTAGATACTGTTGGTCTGTTCCACTAAAACAAAAACGATAACCACCATCAGATCCGCTGTTGCCATTCCAACCAGGTAACGGGTGATGCATTTGGAGAGTCCGCACTTTCCCCGAGATAGGATCACAATCGCCGTTAAATTAACTAAAAGAAATTGAAAAAATAGAAATATAAATAGATTAAATGAAGATATTGTATGTCTGTTCCACTGAAGCTACAACAATCACCACCATCAGATCCGCTGTTGCCATTGCAAGCAGGTAACGGGTGATACATTTGGAGAGTCTGCATTTTCCCTGAGACTGGATCACAATCGCTATTAAGTTAACTTCAAGAAATTTGCAAACAAAATAGAAATATCGTACGCAGCAATTCTCCGAATGCCCCCATTTTTTTTTTCCCGATGCTATGCAGGATATGATTTCTTTGGAAGTTAAAATGGTGAATATAGTGTGTGAGCTCTCGGTCTCTGCACCCTGGCTGGAGGACAATGACGGATGTGACTGTCAGTGGGTTCGTCACCTTCCCACAGTTTAAAGCGAGGCATCCGAGTTCCACGGCTCACTTACGGGAAAACAGTCGATCGCCACAGTAAACAACACCATTTCCATGATTAGAGGTGAAAGATCTGACAGGATTATTTGTGTCAAAGAGGAATCAATGAGATGTAAAGCATGAGTTCTCACTTACGTACAGAAGAACAAACCTAATTGTCGAAAATAAAATGGACGGTCATTTAAATAAGCTGCCACGGTGTTTTAAGGTCGAATAGCCTACACTGATAGAGGCTCGGACCTAGAAAAGCAGAGACCAACATCACTTCAGAAAGCCTAGCGAGGTGAAATTATGAAACATTGTGAATATTGAAACCAACGTGTTTGACAAAAGAAAATAAATAACTTCGATCAAAGTCGGGAAATGAAGATTTAACAATCCTCTTAAATCCTCCTTTCCGGAAACACGTTGCAGCCGAAGGTAGCATCTGTGCTTAGTAATAGTGCGGATACCTTAGCAGAGTAACAGCAAGATTTCGGTACCGTACATAAAATAACCAGTTCCAGCATCTTACCGGGGATACCAACCGCTACAAGTGTGGGATAAAAAATGGCCGCGATGTAGTAAATCGCCGGATATCCCATATTCCGTCAGAAGCAGCGTTCGGTTGTATGGAACGTTTCAGCTGCTCAAATGGACTGGTGATCGGTTTAGCAGACATTTATTGAGGTGAGAACAGTTCCCTGAGGTAATTAGCGTGGCTATAACGTTAGAGACATTAATGACAACCAACTGCACAAACACTTACCTTATACTATTTATACGCACTCTGTCACCGTGTCATGAAATTGATTCTTCAAAGGATATCGCTATCCATTTGTTTTAAAACAAAATATGATGTGAATTTTCCATGTTATTTTCCATCATACCTGGCTTCAACTATTTAAATTGGATATTTTTATTTTTTCCTTGCTTTTAAATTACACATTATCGAAGGGGAACATTCGTTCATCCTTTTCTTTCTTTCATTCAAGTCATTCCGGGCGGTTTGAGTGATGGAATTGACAATGACAGCTGACATGTAATACAATAAGACTGCACTTATGTTCCTTCCAAAGCTTTTAAAGATCCACAGCGATATTCCAGAGCACTGCGGTCAATAACGGAATGTGTCTTCGTGAAATTAGCGAGGACTGTGGACAGTTTGAAGAGCAGTGTTTTCCAACGCACACACGGGCCGTTTGGGAGGAACCTGACCTCTACCAGTGAAAGCCTTGACAACCCCATATTCGTGAGAAAGTTAAATATATTGTCAAATCTGCCACCACTCTCCACTATTTTTCCAGCCATTCTCTGTTTGAAAAAATGTAATAATTACATTCTGTGAACTTTCCGCAGGTTCCCAGGCTGTCTACTATTTGCCCCGATATTGTATGTTTTCTCTCTCCAGGTTTACTTTCAGGGAAATGGCCTTTTCAGCGGCACTATAATACGTGCAGAACAGCGGATCTGTTCAAGCTCACCTTTCAATCACACCTCATTCTGCTCTTGCAGTGCAGCACTCCCTACCTTTTGTGGCACTCGTAGCGATGAGCGGCCATCTCCTTATTGGAGAAAGTCTCACCACTCTGTTTCCATTGTGGAACTCGAACTAATGCGCGGCCCTCGATTGACTCGAGAAAGTATCACCTTTGCCTTCCAATTCATCCTTCGAAAGTGAATCACTTCGTACCTTTTCGTGTTTAACTCCACCTATAACCTCTCAGCGCTGCTCTGCGGACTGTCACTGTCCTGTTGGAAATCGATGGCAACCGTCTCTACTCTCCATAATTGCGCCAGCCTTCACATCACGGCAAATACAATAAGCCACACTTCCACTTCCTTATCCAAATCATTCATAAAAACACAAAAAGCCTTGGGTCTCAGAACAGATCTCCGCAGTACTCCACTGACCAGTGACATCCAGGGAGGAAACGCTCCATCCACAACTATCCATTGCCTTAAGGTGGCGTCAGTTCTGAATCCACCAGCCAAATATCCCTTGATACCAAACATTCTGACGTTATGAATGGTCCTACTATAGCTAACTTTAACGCCTTGTATCCACATCAACGTCAATTACCTGGAACATAAATCTAAGAGTATCATCTCATCCTGGTCCCATTGACAACAAGCTTTCTGGAAATTAGCTACTCGACTACATTGACGACCTCCAAGGGGTTTGAATGGGTTAAATATGTTTCCAACCCAACTTGTTCGGAACGGTCTGGATTCAATATACTGATGGACTTACTATGTCAGCAACGTCGTATGTCCCTACAGATCGTGAAGATGTCAGCGGGCTGGGCTGATATAATGAGATCATAACCTAATTCCGATTCCCGCAGTTCTGTTCGCACCTCGAAACAAGCTTTGTTCTGCTGTTTCTTCCGTCACATGTTATGGGCGGCATCATAATGGGCCTCCTTAGTACAGTCAATTAATTGCTTCTTGCATTTGTCCTTTCCGATGCCATCATACTCGGTCTGTGATAAATCTAGCCCAAACAGGGACTCTAACCATTTCATTTCAGATAACATTGTCTTTAATGCGTGTGTTTTTTTTTCATCCGTTCAGCAATTGCATTCTTTTCTGATCAGTAAGGGATACAAACATGTGTTATTAACCCAGAGAGTTTCACATGTGGGTGTAGCGATCATGACTGATCCTAGAGAGCATTGCAATACACAGCGGGCAGAAACTCTGTCCAACAAAATCCTGGCTGTAACGTCAGCGGTTTTCATTATCTGGTTGGGAAAGCCGCTATCCACTTGGTGAACACATCTACTATCTCGAAAATATATTTCAGTCCTCCAGAGGATCGAGGTCAAGATCCAACAGAATTAGCATGCAAGTTAACACATGATCCTTCTACAGGACGTGTCTTAAAACTGCTTTTCTACCCGAATTATCTGGGCTCTCACTGGATACAAACCAAACAATTCTTACAATAATGTATATCTGCTCACAGTTCTGGCCACCAACACAGTTTCTTCAACTGTTCCATAGTTCTATCTGATCCTTGATGTCCAAAAATGTCATGTTGTTAACCCATCATTTGTTTTCTTTCACAATTCCGCGCCTCGAATTTACCACTATCAAGTATAATCCAATTCCGTGCCTGTATCCCTTGATATTTCCCACCGTCTTCAGAATTATCTCCTAACATTACCTTTGTTAACTCCGGGTCCAGTTGCTCTGTCATTACTCAGTATATATGTGTACCGTTTGCTGATTTCTCTGTCATCCCTACCTCTATATCTGTATTCCATTTCACCACCCATCTTGATTCTAGTTTGGCTAATTCTCCAGCCTTCCTGCTCTCTTCCGGGGATGTCTTTAAGTGAACCTCCACATTTTTTTTATCCATCAGTGGTTTCTCTTGCATTCTCAAATGCTTTCTTCAACAAGGTGACTGATGGTAATGGTTTGACGTCTGTTGAGTTATAACCTGGAGATTCATTCAAAGCACAAGTATGCATTGAATGAAGGGAGATGGGTCATGTACAGTAATCCGTTCAGTCTCATTCGGTATCGTGTTCAAAGCAGAAGTAGTGAATCGGAAGGCATGTTCCTGTGCTCTAGTGTTGCATGAAGCTATCTTGTCCAGGTGATGTGAACACATTGCAATATCTGTCTATTAATCGTCTGCCGTCCAATCTCCTCCATTCATCTCGTTCTTATCCACTGATGGGTATAATGTAATGTAGGACACGATGCTTGCAACACAGGAACAAGCTCTTCCACCCACCATGTCCATGACGAGCGGAAATTTCCCGGCTGCACTGTGACGTTGCCGTGACGTTGCTGCAACGTCAAATTCTCCGGAGTTCATCAATCGGCCGCGCGTTGCAAAGTGAAACTTTGGTTTACTCTAAATGTGAAACGAGCTTCCCTCACATTCTTGCTCCCAATTGGACAGAGCAAACCAGTGGCAATTTTAAAACTGAAGTAATTTAACAACCGTCCTATCACAGATCAGTCGGAATCTGTCATTAGGAAATCGAAATGAATATCATATGATTTATGAGTGGGACATTACTCAAATCAATGCGTGGTCTACTGCCCATTGAAATATATGTGACAGAATCGGCAAACATAAGACAGCAGCGTACACGGTAAAGGGGGCAATTTAAAATTGCTGAGGGAAATGTATTCATATAAATATTGAAAGAACATGAAACGCACTGCCTCGGTGCGTCTTCTTTCGATCAATTTGTGAACTTTATTACACTGTAATTTATTTAAATTAATAAAAATTTTTATTTTGTTTATTTTCATTCCACATTTCAGAAGTTATGCTGCCGAACTACAGAAGTTTACTGATCAGTTGCTGCGCAATTGCCTCTAAGTGCTTTAGCAACTATTCGTTGCAATGAACAGCTGGAAGCGGACCCAAGTGCAGGGCACGCGCAAGGAGATCGCATTATATCAGACGTGTTGATTAATGGTTGCATGGAAGACCGCAGAGCGAGGATTGAATGCTTACGTGGACGCGAATTTGGACAATAAACGAAAGTTATCTGGACCCCGATCTTCGTCATGGAGCTTGGACTTGGACACGGATACGGAGCCTGAACTTGGACTCAGACACAGAGCCTGAACTTGGACTCAGACACGGGCCCTGGTCTCGGACTTGGACACAGAGCCTGGACCTGATCCCAGACACGGGCCCTTCACACGGAGCTTCTACTCGGACTCGGTCACAGAGCCAGGACTCAAACTTGGACACAGAGCCAGGACTTGAACTTGACACAGACAAAACTAAACAACGACAGATGATATATATCCTGGCTCGGAGTAGCGGCAAACGGCCTGCAATCCTCAGCTGAACACGAGACGACAAAAACAAAACAACGACAGATGATATATATCCTGGTTCGGAGTAGCGGCAAACGGCCTGGAATCCTCAGCTGAACACGAGACGACAAAACAAAACAACGACAGATGATATATATCCTGGCTCGGAGTAGCGGCAAACGGCCTGGAATCCTCAGCTGAACACGAGACGACAAAACAAAACAGTGACAGACAATTCGTATCTTGAATCGGACTAGCAGCAAACGGCCTGCAAAAATCCCCAGCTGGACAAGAGACTATAAAACTAACCAACAACAGCTAACTCGTACCTTGGCTCGGCATAGCGGCAAACGGCCAGCGATTCTCAGCTGGATACGAAAACGACAGGATTCCCTAAGTTCAGTATTTTCAGCGGCCCGGAACGTGCATTGCTGCCCTGGCTGAGGTGACGATCTGACGCCAAGTAGATGTAAGTCGGAGTTTTGTACTGCCGGATCGGATGAGTATCAGGTGCCTTAATCAAAGAGTCCGGTGGAATACGGGGAAAAAGAAAGTAAATGAAATGAGGAGTCAACGGACCGGACCGTGACAGGAATAGCATGCAGAATGATGTCGGGGCGAATGCACTTGTTACTAATTAACTCTGTGACTCTGAATGTGCTGCTCCATACAAATGTCATCATTCATGTACGTCACAGTTTTAAAATAAACTATCTACAGAAGACGCTTGTTCTGAAAATAGCGTAGGGAATACAGAACCTAATTTAAGACTATTTACCAGACCAGAGGAACAGCGGATAAGAATGAGAAAAATACACCCACGCACACAGAGACTGACAAGACGGTGACAACACTCTTTCACACTGTAGCAGAGACTGAGAGGTACGGAATAAAAGCCGCGCTCTCACACTGTAGCAGAGACTGCCTGTACATAAAGAAATGCATACACTCACACCGAACCAAAGAGAGTCACCTTCAGAACCCCACACTCTCATAGTGCACTGAGGCTAGTGAGTACAAAATGAACCACTTCTCTTCACACTATACCCGCGGCAAGCCGTTAGAGACTGAATGAGTGGACACACTCGATTGAATGTCTCCAGCTTGTTGATTGTCTCTGCCCTGCCTTCGTTCTCTATCACTAACCCGCAATTTATATGAATTTCATATCAATCCTCTCTTCAATTTCAGCTCGAAACCTACTGCATCCTGAATGCTTTTCTGTCCAGCAGACTGAACTATTAATCTCTGTTCTCCCAACTCATTGTTTTATTCCTTTCGTTCTGCTATGAATGTCTCTTGTTTCTGCAACATGGTCCCGCAAAAGTTTCAATGAAACTTCAGCTTATTCAGTAAGCAGAATCTGCTCAATCATGTCCAGTAATTGAAGAGGGCCATCGGCAAATAATGTAATAGTGTTACTGGAGAGAAGAGAGAGAGAGAGAGAGAGAGAGAGAGAGAGAGAGAGAGAGAGAGAGAGAGAGAGAGAGAGAGAGAGAGAGAGAGAGAGAGAGAGAGAGAGAGAGAGAGAGAGAGAGAGAGAGAGAGAGAGAGAGAGATGCTTCCACACGCACACACACATACATTAACAGATACACAGATACACATACAGACTCTAAAGTTGTGGCGAAGATAGATTAAGAGATGGAGGGAACCGTCACAGCTCTGGACTTCAAATGTATCAAAATTAAATATAATACTCTAGTAGGTGATCTAAATGAAGCAAGCATTAATGTCGTCTAGGGCTGATGGAGAACTGGACAGAGTGTCTGTGTATGCAGAGGGTATGTTTTTTCTCTGGTGGCACATTGTTCGACGGGATGGGGTGGGTATGTTGCCGGAACGATGACGCCAGTTTCTCAGCAGTTAATCCATCAAATGTAAAACGTGACCTCGCTCACACGCCTACTGACAAACCATCTCAGAACCACACAGAACAAGACGGTCACGAATGTATCAGTGAACATGGATGACCAGGCCAGTCTGAACCTGTCATCAGAAAGTCGAAATGAGCATGAGCATTATAGTACTTATCAGTGGGACCTCACTCGAATAAACTCACGCCCTGGTTCACATTGAAGAACGAATGAAAGAAGCGGCAAACAGAGATGCTCGGTGAAGGTAGCAATTTGAAATTGTTGAGAGAAATGTATTCATATCCATGCTGCTGGAACAGGTAACGTGCTACCTTTGTGAGTTTTATTTTTATCAGCTGTAGAATGAAACCCACATTCTTTCACTGTAACAGAATATGATCGGTACAGAGTGAAACCGGTACACTCACACCGTAGCAGAGACCGACAGATACAGAGTGAAACCCACACACTCACACTGTAGCAGAGACCGACAGATACAGATTGAAACCCACACTCTCACACCGTAGCAGAGACCGACAGATACAGATTGAAACCCACACTCTCACACTGTAGCAGAGACCGACAGATACAGAATGAAACCCACACTATCACACCGTAGCAGAGACCGACAGATACAGATTGAAACCCACACTCTCACACCGTAGCAGAGACCGACAGATACAGATTGAAACCCACACACTCACACTGTAGCAGAGACCGACAGATACAGATTGAAACCCACACTCTCACACCGTAGCAGAGACCGACAGATACAGATTGAAACCCACACACTCACACTGTAGCAGAGACCGACAGATACAGAATGAAACCCACACACTCACACGGTTGCAGAGACCGACGGATACAGAATGAAACCCACACACTCACACTGTAGGAGAGACTGACAGAGACAGAATGAAACCCACATTCTGACACTGTAACAGAAAATGACCGGTACAGAGTGAAACCCGTACTCTCACGCTGTAACAGAATATGATCGGTACAGAGTGAAACCCTTACACTCACACTGTAGCAGAGACTGACAGATACAGAATGAAACCCACACACTCACACAGTTGCAGAGACTGACAAATACAAAATGAGACCCACATTCTCAAACTGTAGGAGAGACAGACTGATAGAGAATGAAACCCACACTTTCACACTGTAGCAGAAACTGACAGAAACAGAGTGAGACCCATACTCTCACACTGTTGGTGAGATTGACAGAGACAGAATGAATCCCACACTCTCACACTGTAGCAAAAAAGAAATGCACAGCATGAAATACACACTGTCACAGTGAACCAGGTAGTGAGAACTAAAGAGCACCACACTCTCGGTCTGGACCAGGAAATTATATCTAAAAAATGAACACCCCCCCCCCCACCCATGCTCTCATTACACCGGAGACTGGTGGGAACAGAATGGACCGTACCTCTGCACACTGTAACGGCGGCAAGCAGGTAGAGCATGAAGCACACGGTCTCATATTATCCGAATGAATGCCTCCCGTTCGATTGTCTGTGCACTGCTGTCGTTCTCTCTCACTATTTCTGCACTTCACGTAAACTGTTTCCTGTCTTCATTATCAACTTGAACTCCACTGCAAGCTGACTGCTATTCTATCTTGCAGACTGCGCCGACTATTTTCATTTCTCACCGTTTACTCTCTTTGTTGTTTCATTCTGCTATGTATATTTCTCGAATCTACAACATCGTCCTTCAATTCTTTCGGTGTCACTTTTATTTTGTTCTATCCCTTAATCGTCATGCAGACTCAACCGCTAAGTACATTGCTTAACGCTGTCGGAGTGGGAAGAGAATGACATGAACAGTGAGATCGGCAGACAACTCGGGTTTATTTGCCTGTGTGTGTGTGTGTGTGTGTGAGAGAGAGAGAGAGAGAGAGAGAGAGAGAGAGAGAGAGAGAGAGAGAGAGAGAGAGAGAGAGAGAGAGAGAGAGAGAGAGAGAGAGAGAAATCTTGTCTGTGTTTCTGTTTGTGTGCTTGTGAAAGAGAGCGAGAGAGAGGAATGATTCAACAGCGGGATTTTTTTTTACTTACTGTATACATTGTAAGATTCTCTCTCTCTCAAATGCGCGCAAATACAGCTACACACACATAAGCATATATACACACAGAAATATACACGCACATTCACACATGTATACATCCCCCCGCCCCCCCCCCCCCCCACATACACACGCTCAGATCCTACAGATTTGGGAAACATAGTTGAAGAGATGGAGGGATCCGTGGACAGCTCTGAACATGCAGTTATCGGAAATAATTATTGCATTGGGGAAGCTGATCAAATTTAAGTAAAAAGCGATATCCTTCGGGTCTGATGGAGATCTGGACAGGGGTTCTCTATACACTGCGGGTTTGTTTTAAAGTGGAGCTGTTGAACGAAAACACATGAATGATATTAACTGAAAGTCTGCAGGAGGAGCCTAAGAGGGGTTTCATGTGTCCCTGGATCCAGAGTACACTGTGGGGAAACCGGATATACTGATAGATGAAACAACAGATGTGACAGGGAAAATTGCCGAAAATGCTGGAAAAATCGATTCCGCAATGCTTGCAGAAAGCGAACCACAGAGTAATTTTGAGGTTGCAAAACGGGAGCAGTCGTGACCGCTGACAGTACAACTGTGGAACGTTGTGAATAGAGCCGCTCATTGCTCACTCACTGATCTCATTGCACGTTTCGGTCGCATTACACAGAGGGATCTGAATGTGGTAATGGCAATGGATAGTGACGTGTTCCTGTTTGTGACATTTCCACATCAGTTGCACCCGAGGCACTGCCAGTGATGTAATTTGTTTGTTCAATAACAATGATCAGAGGAGGGACCTTGTCACTGGAGATCGATCCCCTGTATAAATCCGAGCCTGTTGCAGTGCGTCAGCCCAGAGTGTCTTGCCGAGCTGTGGAATTCAGTGCAATAGAGTTCACTGCGTCACTCAAATGGGATATCCAGTAATCTGGCGGATAGAAGACATTTACTACCCGGTTATTTCAGCCGTTGGAATTCCCGGAAAGCCGTTGTCACACCTGCAAACGGCAGAAACTGAGAGTTAATTCCGATGTTCTGAAGTGTTTCTTTCGCTACTTGTCTCCACAGCCACCTGTCCAGCCACCACATTTCAGTCATGGGCGGAAGACGCTGACAATATTAATCCCATTACTTTCGTAGCAGTCAGCGCTCCATGTTGTAGCCGAGATGCTGCTTTTGATTGAAATCCTTTCCGCTGTCTCTATGTCATGGAATAATGCAGATCAGACATGTCTGCACAGAACGACACCGGCTCTACTGCATCTGTGGGAACCAGCCGTCCTTCTCTGGTTCTGCCCATAGAAATTGCTTGTGAATTGTTTGACTGGATAATTGAACAATGCGAAAGGCTCATTTATTTTACAAATGTGAGCAGAGGGAACTGCAGGTGCGGATTCATTATTTTCCGGTGCTGCTCCGAACCAGTGATGCGGTTATTTCATGTCCGTACTTCACTGCGGCCGAGGAAGCCTTTAAGCAGCTGTCCTCTCGTCGGTTTTGATAATTTCACCCAGATTTCACAAAGTTACAAAACTCGTGGCAAGTTCCCTGTCACGCCGAAAATGCACACTTTCAGGGGGCTCATATGTTCTGCGTCCGGTTTTGAGGCAGAAAAAGAAAATCACAGGATCTAATCTGAGTCTATCACGAAGGGTTTCGGCCCGAAACGTCGACAGCGCTTCTCTCTATAGATGCTGCCTGGCCTGCTGTATTCCACCAGCATTTTGTGTGTGTGTGTGTGTGTGTTGCTTGAATTTCCAGCATCTGCAGATTTCTGTGTGTTTGCTATCACACTGCTGCTCAATTTCCTGAACTCGTCAGTAATTTCACTGCTTCCTCCCCTCTCTCTTGCAGTTAACCTGGTGGCGATTGTTATCCTGTTCCGTGGAAAGTGCGGTCTCTCCAAATGTATCACTCGCTACCTGCTGGGAATGGCAGCGGCCGATCTCATGGTCGTTATCTCTGAACCTCTGCTGAAGTGGACTGTTATGATATACTTCAGATTTTCTGTCTTCCTTATGACTCCCGTTTGCAGTGTCGTTTATTGCCTGCTTTTAGCCAGCACCGGGGTCTCTGTCTGGCTGACAGTCGCGTTCACCTGTGACAGATTTGTGGCCATTTGTTGCGGAAAGCTGAAAATAAAATACTGCACCGAAGGAACGGCCGCTGTTGTTATCGGGACAGTGAGTGTCCTGGGCTGTTTAGAAAGTATCCCTTTCTACTTTACATTACAGCCTACGAAGAAAATGAATGGAGTTTTCTATGGCTGTGTGGAAAAAAAAAAGTGTTTCTACGTCCCCGTCGAGGGCCGCATTTGAGTTGATTCACCACAATTTAATGCCTTGCCTCCCGTTGATTCTGATTTTATTGTTCAATGCTCTGACTGTCAGACGGATTTTTTTCGCCAACAAAGTCCGGACGGGGCTCCGGGGCGGTAGCAATGGAAAGAATGACAAGGATCCGGAGACAGAGAACCGAAGAAAATCGGTCGTTTTACTGTTGAGTATAACCGGGAGTTTTATATGTCTGTGGTTAACACGGGTGGTAATTGATATCTACCAACGGATTACACAAATCCCTCGCTACTTCGGTCGTGGATCCTGTTTATATCGCAGACTCCACGGCGGCGATGCTGCAGATCCTCAGCTCCTGCACCAACACATGTACTTACGCCGTGACTCAGAGCAAGTTCAGAGAGGAGCTGAAGAACGCGGTGAAATTCCCGCTGAAACTGATAGCTAAATATGTTAATCATAGAGCGACCAGTTTCGTTCTGCAGTAGACATGTCAAATGCAATGTTCCTTCAAAAAAGTTATCCGCTTGCCGATATGTGGAACCACGGTTCACATCTGAGCTCCCTGAAATACGCATGTATTTATTGGCGATATATTTCACGCACTCTCTACCATGTACAGGTGTCAATATGTCCTTTATCAGACTCGCAGACCGTAATTCATGCAGGTGGACACTCTGTCGAACTCTGGAACGGTGAGGACCTGTCCAGCCAGTTCCACTCAGGGTTTCTCCATTCTCTCCCGTCTGTTCCTCATTCTTCCATTTAGTGATGCTTACGGTGTTTTACTCCCAATCTCCCGAAGCTCTCGGTTCCACCAGAAAGTCCCCGCTTATCTCGCTCCTCCACACCGGTACAATAGTCTAGATTGGTGCATTTGATGGTGCGGGAGACATGATCGGACTGGAAAACAGTCAGATAAAACAGTCAAAAGAGAAAACAGTCAAAGTTATTTTTTTTTTAATTTTATTTTTCAAACTGGAACCTTTTCAACACTTGAATTTTAGTCCATCATAAATCAAGTCCACCTGTACATTTAATGAGGGGGAACCTATCATTGTATATAGTTTATGGTTATTCGCACTATTGTTTTGTTTGCTTTTAATTCTGTACAGAGAGAGCTCAGGGGTATCCTCGCATCAAATTCCCTGTTTGTATCTCCTCATACATGGCGAAGTAATAAAATATTCTGATTCTGAGTCTGCTCCGTCAATTGTCCCGGCATATTTCTGTCTTTATCTCGTAGTCACGTCCCATCGCCTCGTGACATTCTGTTTCAATACTTCTCCCTCCGTTCTCCGTTTTCGTCTGTACACTCGTCGGTCCCTACTGAACAAAATAAGTCTCATTGCAGTATGTAGTGAATTTACTTGACACTGATAATAACTGTACGCTGAACTATAATAAAATTCCAAAGCCAGGAGAAAAAAGCTGCTCGTTTTCTATTCTCTCTCTCTCCTCTCTCTTCTCTCCTCTCTCTCTCATCTCTCTCTCTCTCTCTACTCTCTCTCTCTCTCTCTCTCTCTCTCTCTCTCTCTCTCTCTCTTTCTCTCTCTCTGGGTCTAAGTGAGCTGTAAGTGAAACTATAATCGATATTTGAAATGCGATTTAAAATACAGAAATTACTGGAAATGCTCAGCTGGTAGGTAGAGATCGGTTCAAATATTGATTGATATTTGGACCATCTGTGCTTTTCGATCATCACCAAGGAAAATGAAACAAACACTTCGTGTCTGAGGATTGAAAAACAGTACCTTTTACAGAATTATTTTAAATGATGTGGCGCCGCTTTCTGACAGAGCATTACTCACTCTGTTGCATTTCCAGTTCCATCTCACTGATATTCCGCCCTGCATTCGATCAGCGTTTGACAAGACCGTTACATCTCATTCAGTTTGAGTGGCTTACTGACTACAACATACTGCCTGGCACGATTAAATGACAAGACCATCGCTTTCTAGAGACGGTAATGACCTAAGGTTAATTTTGCTCTGTGTATGCAGCTCATATCCCTCTGATGCGGACTGCTGTCTGAGTCCAATTACAAGCAAGAAAAATCTGCAGATGCTTGAAATCAAAGTAATACACACAAAATCCTGTAGATGCTCAGTAGGCCAGGCAGCATTTATGTAAAAGTGTAATCAGACGACGTTTCGGGCTTTCATCATGGTGAGACAATACAATTGGATGTGACTTCTGTACCATAACTGCAGTGTCGGCGACAACTAGTCATGCCTCTTACAACTGGTGTAATTATACAGAATAATATGCAATCGGACTTGTGAGATACACATGTCGTTGTCATTGCCACTAGCAGACTCTTACTGTTCATTTACAAATAATTGGAAAGGAGCTAGATAGTCAGATATGTCCAAAACATGGGGCGGTTGTCAAAGCGTTGTTAAGACTATTAAAGGTTGAGTTCATTTTCTGTGTCCAGTGTATTTTGGAAGATATGTTCGATAATGAGGCTTGTCCAGGAGCAGTCTCCATCAGCCGATATTCAGGAATCCAATGTCTACAGTAAGGGACCGCTCCCAAAACGGGAAGCATTTCAGTTCGGGAGCGGGGAGGTGTTCATTACTGAAAGCTGCAACTTGTTCATTTGCAAGTTGCTCCGTTCCTTGAGAAAGCATGTGTGCTAAATACTGTGGAGTGGCCTGCAGTTTATTGGAGTACTGCATGTCCTCTTTTCAGCCACGTTTCACAACAAAGCAACAATGTCTTTTGTCACAATAAACTAGTGTGTGAGAGGCAATAGGTAGATAATGAAATTTTGTAAAATTCTACCTTCCCCTGGCAACAGGAAGGCACTTAAATCTAGTATAACAACTGCGGCATAAAACTAGGGGCTCTCAGTATACCCATGATGCAACCTGGTCCAAGTACACGGTCTACTGTCACTGTAAGTAAAAACAAACAAATACTGTTTATCCTTATGTTAAAAGATACAGTGTCCACAACAGAATTACATTCAGATGAAGCAGGAACACTGGAGAATATCGGGTATCGGGTACGATGGCAGATATAGGTACAACTATTTTGTTAACAGCCCTTAAGGATTGGAAAAACAGGTCACTCGTTGTCACGACCTGGTTTCGGATTTGCTAAAATAGCAATATTTCAGGGACTGCACGTTGCTAGCAGCACTTCCTGAAATAAAAATGTTTTATGACAGGCGTGGTGCCTTCCACTGCCTCCGGTGACAAATTATATTGCTGTATAGAAGGCAGAATAGCACGGGTCTTCGTGCGGTAGGATGGGATTTACAACGTCCCACATGGTATTTGTGTATCGCCCACAGGGTGGGAGGTAAAATCGAAAGCAACAAGAGTAAAACATACTCAGGCAAAGCGGAGCGGTGGGGTGGGAAACAGGTCAAACATTGTTTCAACGATGAAGAAGGAAATAGACAATCAGCCTGAGTGGAATAAAGTATCGTGTAGCATTAGTATAGGGCAGAGCTATACAATGTTTGCGGTTTAACTCGTGTATAGTCAAAAAACAGGTTCGAGTAGTTCAGGAGTTGCAGGGGATCTGATGGCAACCGTGACATGAGGAGTTGATTCGCTCAATCTGTTCTTCACTCAAAAACTATTCTGCCACTCTTCCCTCTGGACGATAATAGATGTGTCCGGTTAGAGAAAGAGTTTCTGTCATGTTAATTTTTCGTGCTTTTTATTAACGACCTGGATGTGAGGGTAGAAGGGTGGGTTGGCGACACAAGTGTTGGTAGTGTTGTCGATAGTGTGGAGGATTGTCGAAGATTGCAGAGAGATATTGGCAGGATGCAGAAGTAGCATATGGAGTTCAACCCAGAGAAGTGAGAAGTGGTACACTTTGGAAGGACAAACTACAAAGCAGAGTAGAAAGTAAATAGGAAGATACTTAGGAGTTTTGAAGAGCAGACGGATCTGCTCCACAGAACTCTGAAAGTTGCCTCACAGGTAGATAGGGTAGTTAAGAAAACTTATGGAATGTTAGCTGTCATAAGTCGAGCGATTGATTTTAAGAGTCGCAGGGTAATGTTGCATCTCTCTAAAAGTCTGGTTAGGCCACACTTGGAGGATTGTGTCCAGCTCTGGTCGCCTCAATATAGGAAGAATGTG
Source organism: Hypanus sabinus (assembly GCF_030144855.1). Lineage (NCBI taxonomy): Eukaryota > Metazoa > Chordata > Chondrichthyes > Myliobatiformes > Dasyatidae > Hypanus > Hypanus sabinus. The sequence goes on from NW_026779191.1 coordinate 76,690, forward strand.
GAAGCATTGGAACGGGTAAAGAGGAGATTTACTAGGATGCTGCCTCGTTTAGAGAGTATGGATTATGATCGTAGATTAAGGGAGCTAGGGCTTTACACTTTGGAGAAAAGGATGGGAAGGAGACGTGATAGAGGTATACAAGATATTAGGAGGAATAGAGAGAGTGGACAGCCAGCACCTCTACCAGAGCATCACTGCTCAATACAAGAGGACATGGCTTTAAGGTAAGGGGTGGGAAGTTCCAGTGAGGTATTAGAGGAAGGTTTTTTACTCAGAGAGTGGTTGGTGCTTGGAGTGCAATGCCTGAGTCAGTGGTGGAGGCAAATACGTTAATGAAGTTTAAGAGACTACTGGACAGGTATATGGAGGAATTTAATTGGGGGGTATAATAGGAGGTAGGGCTTCATGGTCGTCACAACATTGTCGGCCGAATGGCCTGTACTGTGCTGTACAGTTCTAGGTTAATCACGGAAAGGACATTTTGGTGATTGCTCGGCTAAGATGTTTCAGTGTATCAGGTGGTACAATGGAAATGCATCAGAGGGTTGCATGTGAGAATAAGCTGGCGTAGATGACAAGCGTCTTTAGGCAGCTGAAGTGTGTGCGTACGATCTGTAGTGACAGCGTCGAGCTATCCTGCAAGAATATTCCAGCGGAGGTTTACCATGCGCCAAGAATACGGGAAATAAAGTCAGGTTATATTTTCAAAAGGCAACAGGAGGAAATCTGAAGATGCTGGAAATTCAAACAACACACACAAAATGCTGGTAGAACACAGCAGGCCAGGCTGCATCTATAGGCGAAGCACTGTCGACGTTTCGGGCCGAGACCCTTCGTCAGGTCTTGGCCCGAAACGTCGACAGTGCTTCACCTGATAGATGCTGCCTGGCCTGTTGTGTTGCACCAGCATTTTGTGTGTGTTGCCTCAGTTATATTTTCTCTTGGTTTCTGCCTGCACTCACTAAACTCTCCGAAATCACTATGCTTACGGGCTGCCCCACAGTGTCGATCTTACACCGACCCCTGTATACACCTTTTATTGGTAACATTAACTTCGTCATTATCGTTTCTCCCTCTATTCTACTGGTAATTCGCAGCGCGCTTTGTACTGCATGCTACATGGGTTCAATGCAGCACTTTCAATAACCTCTGAATATGTCCTGCCAAGAGATTATAAATCTCAGAGATTTGTCCTGTAGCCCAAAAGTTTGGTAGGGGCCACGGTCGGATTACCGCGGAGGTGCCAATTGTAATTTTTTGATATCGTTTAGCAGGTTGTAGTCCTGACTTCGCTTCTTTTTCTTTCTCTCCGTTCCCTGTTCTAATGCGCAAATTATAGACATGTCCCGTTTTTTCATCAGTCCCGTCCACCAGTGCACAAGTGACCCAGAAAATGGGCTCATGTTTCCTGGGTAATTTCTTTTGTCTCGGGTTTGTTCCCACTTCCTGCTTCTCGGCCTCGGTTAGGCGGAGTCTAGGTGTTTGGTTCTGTCGTACAGCTTCCGTTAACCCTGAAACTGCGTTCAGTTCTGAATCCTGACTGGGCACAGGTTGTGCTAGCCTAGGTAAGGACATAAGCCTTGCGATGCCTTCCCATTCTTTTGCTTGGACGTCGTTCGACAGTCGGTCATTTTTCTGGCTTCGGATGTTGAGGTCCGGCACTTATTCAAGTCAAATCAAGATTATTGTCATTTAACGGCAAACATGCACCCCGACAAACGAGTCAAAGTTTCTCCGACCTGGATTGTAAAGCACAGCAGCGCCCACAACACACAAACACTAATGAAAGCAAGGACAACATCCTCCAATGAGCCACGCACAAATAAAGAAAGCAAAGTGCATAAATCAAAAATACTTTATTATATAAACAGAATCCCACGTAGGACCTCCGTCCCCGCTATCAGTCTCTTCTTTAAAATACTTTATTCTCTAGCCCAGAAGACTCCCATAAGGCCACCGTCCTTACGTACAACCACATTGGCCACTGGTAAAAGGAATCACAGGTCTGGTATATCCACTTTCCAGCCAGACCTTTTGAGCAGCAGAGCCTGTTGCACCAGCAGATCTCCCGTGGATTTCTTTATTTGTTCAAACTCCTGGTACTTCTTCCTCATTTTCTTCTTTAACTTTTCAGGGAACTCCCTCCCTCGCATTCCTGATCAACTTTACTGTTACTACCTCCCATCCTATTACAATCTACTTAACTGGTTCTGCAAAGGAAAGACAACCAGTCTCCAGCACAAGCGCGAAAGATGAGTTATTTATATCTTTCGGTTTTATATACTAATCGGAGGGTATCTTAGGTGCGACAAGAATCCGGATCCCGAACTCCTTACTTCACAGAATACTTCACGTAATGCTGCGGCCTTTCCTACTTGGTCTTGCCGATCCCGTCCTTTCCACCCGGTCATGGTGCAGGATCGGGGGCTGAGGAGGCTGAAAGCAGATCACGCAACGGGTGGCGAACTCGAAGTTGCGTTTGCGACCCTCAGTTACTCGATCGTTCGACCTCGTCTTGTCGGATCCTGCTCAACTACGCCAATTTGTCAGAGATATTTAAAAATAAAATTCGATACCATACTTCAAATGGCGAATCTTTTATTTTATCAAGCTATCATGGAGAGTGGAACACTGGGGTACAAGTTAAAGATTACCTTTACATCTGTTAATAGAGAAGGGTGTGAAACCTGAGCAGAGCAATGCAGTTAGTTCACAATGCTGATCTTCTTCATTTGTGGTTCATCCGTTCACACTCATCTAATTTACGTATCTGTGTTTTTGTTCTATGGAGTGGTACGGACAAGCATGATATTCTTAAGTGGCAAACGCAGAAGTCCAGAATGGTACAAAGCTAAAGCAACATACAACCCTACAAATAGCTGGTTGAATCCCTTCTCTCAGTGTGAGCAGTGAATGGCCTCTTTCCAATGTGTATTGACTGGTGTGCCAGGGTGTCGGATAACTGAGTGAATCCCTTCCCGCAGTCTGAGCAGTTGAATGGCCTCTCTCCAGTGTGAACTCGCAGATATAGCTTCAGGTGAGATGACTGAGTGAATCCTTTCCCACAGTCTGAGCAGGTAAATGGCTTCTCCCCAGTATGAACATGCTGCTGTGCGTGTAAGCTGGATAACTGTGTGAATCATTTCCCACACAAAGAACTGGTGTCTCTTTACATTCCGAAATTACAACCACAGGGAGTGAGGTTGGAGGTTTGAGAGGGAGGGAGGGTGATGGTAATGAAGTACGTTCGGAGGGAGGGAGATCGTGTATGCGGGTTGGAAGGAAGGAGAGAACTCAAAGGAAGGAGTCTGCAATTCAGCAGGGGTTGAAGTGTTCCGAAACACTTTACAATACAGGCACTGCAATCCCAGAATGGTATGCGTGACGGAAAGCCCTCTAGCCCCTCATGGGGCATTTTTCCGGATTTTGACTCACACTTCAACACACTCCTTCATGCCAGACTTACCCCGCGCCCTGTCTTTCTATCCCCCGTCTCTGCTCAACTCAGTTCTTTCTCACCCCAGTGTCTCCCCGTCTCTCGCTCTCTACGTGTCTCTGTGTACACCCCCGTCCCGCTCTGCCCCAGGCTCATTCTCCACAACTAAGTGCCCTGTCTCTCTTCACAGTCTCTTCCCCATCTATCTCTCTCCCCGTCTCTATGCCGTTGCACTCTCTCTCCTCAACTTACAGGTCTCTCCACAGCCCTCTCTTAGATATTCCCCACTCTGATCTCTATACCCATTGAAACATCTCTCATCACCCCAGACTCTTGTCTTTACCCAAGTACTCTCTCTGTTGGTCTCTCCCTCCCCATTGACGTCTCGTACCTCACCGGCCTCTCTCCCATCACTCTGCTCCACTCTCCCCTATAATCTCTCTCTCTCTCTCTCCCAGTTTCTTCCTCTACCCAGTCTTTCTACCCCTAAATCCACCTCTCTTCACTCTGGCTTTCTAGTGTGTGTGTGTGTGTGTGTGTGTGTGTGTGTGTGTATGAGTGTTTTGCAGTTGATTTCCAGCATCTGCTGAATTAGTTATGTTTGACATAGGTATTCGAAAATTTGAAATGGATGAATGAATCATTCAGAAATAATTCACACCGTAAATGTTTTCGGAGATTCCATTGTCGGAGAAAATGTGAAAAGAAGAAAATCATCTCTAATCAGAATTTCAGAAAAAATAAAATTCGCCCCAAAAATATACAGGAAAAGTATCACGTCTGATTTTCTGCTCCTAATAGGAATGGATATTATACTAACGGGAAACACCCTGTAATAACACATCATCTCACGATCGTGGTGGACCATAACACAGAAGCTGTCACACTTTACCAATTCAGACCATTTCAACTTGAGGAATGTTAATGAAATATCAGTAAATGTATAGAGCGTTATAATCACTGTCTCAAAGGGCAGGAGTATCAGATCCGAATGCAAACAGATGATGCAAGATCAAATGCCTCCAGCACCACGGGCCGATGAAGCTTCTGTGATTAGAAAACATTTTATTCTGGCTTTGGCCAGGACAGTAATAAGACCTCACCAAACTGTAAACAAGAAGGTGTTATGTTGATTTGCCAGCACATTCGATTCTTTCCCATTGATTCCCGTGCCGCTGAGAACTTGGATCAGATTCCCACATGGATGATGGTTCTCTTCCTCCCACTGTCGAGAGTAGCGCTGCACTCAATGTGGATAGCCCATTTATAAAATAAATCATTTCGGGAGTGATACCTGGAATACGAGGGAGTGTTTTCCACAATTAGTTTATCTTTCGACGGAGAAAAATTGCGAACTCTCTCCACTTCTGATCTCTCTGTGAGGATTGGTATGTGTTTCTTCGTCTTACCCTTCCTGAAGTTCACAATCGGCTGATACGTCTTACTAGTTGGCATATCTCACTCTCATCACCCCCTGAGATTCTACCAACAATGGTTGTATCGTCAGAAAATTTGCAGATGTTATTTGGGCTATGCGTAGCCACACAGTCGTGCATACGGAGAATAGAACAGTGGGCTAAACAAACACCCCTGAGCTTCGCCGGTGTTGATGGTCAGTCAGGAGGAGATGGTATCACCAATCCACACATATTATGGTATTTCGGTTAGGAAGAGGGCATAGGCTCGGGTTAGAGGGGCGTCCATTCAAAATGTTGATGCGGAGATATTTCTGTAGCCAGAGGGTGGGAAATCGGTGAAATTTGTTGCCTCATGCAGCTGAGGATGTCACGTCGTTGGATGTGCTTAAGGCAGAGATTGTTAGATTCTTGATTTGACTTGGCATCAAAGATTTCTAGCAGAAGGCTGGGAACCTGAGTTGAGGAGGAGACAAAACAAGATCAGCTATAACTGAATGGCCGAGCTGACTCGATCGGCCAGTGGACCAAATGTTGCTGTTATTATTTTGGTCTTGTTATCATATTATACGTAATTATGATGTACACAGCAGCAAACGTAAATGAGAGGCCATTTCAGAAAAAATGAATTATCGCTCTGGGGGAAACCGTTAACCTGTGTAATCAGTATTTCCCTCCTGGAAGCCATCCCAGTGATCTGAGCAGACAAGGTGTTGACAAAGAAACATCGAGTGCCCAACTCAGAGATCGAGACCACTACCCAGAAACCCAGGGAATTACAGGAAAATGTGGTTAACACAAAAGAAATCAACAATACATAAAGTACAAACAAGGTAGTAAGTGCAAAAAATGCCAAGAGAATCCAGACACAACCCAAGACATTCCAAGATCCTGTAGCAGTTTAACTCAATATCATTCAACAAAATCTTGCTTTAAAATACAAACTGATGAATGACCTCCATCACTTCATAAAGACACCATCAATTCAAGCCTGGTCCAGTTTTAGAGTCAAAATCTTACAAATTATACAATAATTAATACATTATTTCAGATAGGGCAATCCATAATAACCATCAGGATATAATATTACAGGATAAACAAGTAGGAACAATTCCCCCAATAGATAAAACCATCCCAACACACACATGTTCCTCGACCAGTGGAGCACCTCACAACAGGCATCATTTGTGTCGTCAGTCAGACAACATAATTATTCCCTCTATTAATCAGCTTCCAAATAATGCTACACTGTTATTTATTGCCACGCCCCGCGGCTGATTCCCTTCTCCTCATCACACATTCTTACCGGGACCATCCTCCAGAGCCCTAAACTCTGCCCTATGCAGACCTGCCTCTGGTTTCTGACCCTGTTCTGTTACATCCAACTAATGGTTTCCCATTCTGCTTTCAGTCTTTAGAGTAAAGTAGTGCTTTCTAACAACCCAGTAGAAGCAGGGAAAAGGAACCGTTATGTGGAAATGAGTCGTGAATAAGGAGGTTAACTACCAATGTAATTCTTCTCAAGAATTTGAGGAGTGAAGAACATGTCAGACAGAACTACAGTTAGCTCATCTTCTTCACTTTGCAGAAAATTCAAGGGAAACATCTTCACCCACAGAGCGGTGACTTTGGAACCCATCACCGCAGGGAGAGCGAGAGATAAACACCATGGGAGGATTTAAAAGGTCTGTCGGAGAACAGAGTCACTGGCAGGGTCCAGCTGGCCTGAGCTGACTCTCCATTGTACAGCAGTTGTGTTATAAATTCAGTAGGTACCAGAGACAGAGTTTAAAATAGAACTGATTTACTTGTGTTAAATCCAGAATATTAAACTCCAGTCCCATTAAAGGTGAATATGCAGCAGAAGAAACTCCTCCCATGCCCATTAACCAGAGTGCAGAACTGGATCAGCAACGCAGTTTTAAAGTTATTGAAACCGTCTCCGAATTCAGTAGTGTGTCTTAAGGTTACACAAGTGACTGAATCCCTTCCACAGTTACAGCATGTGAACAACACCTCCGCTGTGAACTCGGTGCTGTCTCTTAGGCCAAATAGCTGGGTGAATCCCTTCTCTCAGTGTGAGCAGTGAATGACCTCTTTTCAATGTGTACTGACTGGTGTGCCAGGTTGTCGGATGACTGAGTGAATCCCTTCCCGCAGTCTGAGCAGTGGAATGGCCTCTCTCCAGTTTGAACTCGCAGATACAGCTTCAGGTGAGATGACTGAGTGAATCCTTTCCCACAGTCTGAGCAGGTAAATGGCTTCTCCCCAGTATGAACTGGCTGCTGCGCGTGTAAGCTAGATAACTGTGTGAATCCCTTCCCACACAAAGAACAGGTGAGAGGCCTCTCCCCAGTGTGAACTCTCTGATGGACCTTCTGTTGAAATGACCGAGTGAATCCCTTCCCACAGTCTGAGCAGGGGAACGGCCATACTCCAGTGTGAACTGACTGGGGTCTCTGCAGGGTGGATGAGTGATTGGATCCTTTCCCACAGTCTGAGCAGTTGAATAGCCATTTCCCTGTGTGGGCTGACTGGTGTATCTGCAGACTGGAGAACTGAAGTAAACCCTTCCCACAATCTGAGCAGGTAAACAACTTCTCCCCATTGTGAACTGTCTGGTGTGTCAGTAGGTGAGATGACAATGTGCATCTTTTCCCACAGACTGAGTAAGTGAACGGCCTCTCCCTGGTGTGAACTCGCTGATGTACCTTCATTTGAAATCTCCGAGTGAATCCCTTCCCACAGTCTGAGCAGGTGAACGGCCGCTCCCCAGTGTGAACTTGCTGGTGCGCTATCAGGTCAGATGACCGAGTGAACCCTTCCACACAAATTCAGCAGGTGACTGGCATCTCCTCAGTGTGATCTGACTGGTGTGTCCACAGGTGGGATGACCAACTAAATCATTTCCCAAATACAGAACAGGTGAGTGGCCTTGCCCCAGTGTGGAATTGCTGATGGACTTTCAGTTGAGATGACCGAATGAATCCAATCCCACAGTCTGTGCAGTAAGGATGATTGGGTGAATCCCTTTCTCCTCTGCTTTATGGAGGTGATCGGCAAAACTGGCGTGTTGTGTTTGAGGTTCTGTTAGACAAATTCTAGTCCTTTTTGACCTGTGAAAAGATTTATAAAATACATCAAAGTGTGAAGGACAACATTGCAGATGAGATCACTTTAGTCACCAAGATATGATCCGACATCACACTGTTAAAGTGATTTTCAACCCAAGTGGGCAAGATAAATAATTATGTAACTGGGCACATTGCTGGCAGCTCACTCGACACCCTGACGACGCTCTGAGTGAAGGTGGTTTCCCTCATGCTCCCCTTAACATTTCACCTTTCACCCCTAACCCATGACCCCTAGTTGTAGCCCCACCGAAACTCAATGGAAAAAGAGTGCTTGCATTTACCCAATCTATACCCCTCATTATTTTGGTATACCTCCATCAAATCTCCCCTCAAACTTCTACAGAAGAGTTACAGAGGAGATTTACAAGGTTGTTGACTGGATTGGGGAGCAGGCCTTATGAGAATAGGATGACTGAACTCGGACATTTCTCCTTGAAGCGACGGAGGATGAGAGGGGACCTGATAGAGGTGTATAAGATGATGAGAGGATTTGATCGTCTGGATAGTCAGAGGTTTTTTCCCAGGTCCAAAATGGTTGCCACAGGTGGACACAGATTTAAGTTGCTGTGATGTAGGTACAGAGGAGATGCCACGTGTAAGTTTCTTACTCAGAGAGTGGTGAGTCCGGGGAATGGGCTGCCGGTAACGGTGGAGGAGGCAGATACGATAGGGTCTTTTAAGAGACTTTTGAATAGGTACACGGAGCCCAGAAAAATAGAGGGCTATAGGTAATCCTAGTAATTTCTAAAGTAGGGTCTTCTTCGACACACAACTTTGTGGGCCGAAGTGCCTGTATTGTGTTGTAAGTTTTCTATGTTTCAATATAACTGAAATAAAAGTCAGATGAGCTCAGGGCCTGGAATTATTATACTGTAGTCATTAGTGAGTCTGGGTAGCATTTAGAGGAACAAAATTTTCGGGGTCTTGATATCGCTTGAAAACCAAGGCTCCCTTTCAAATTCCATTTTGGCAGGTACATACAAACTCCACACACTCAATATTTCACTTCTGAAGGCCTCCCACTCACCAAGTACTCCTTTGCCAGAAGACAGCCTGTCCCAAACCACACTTGTCACGCACAGCTAATCCACAGTCACTTCCAGGACAGCGGCGACACACGGCGCATGTGGAAGGGCATCCAGGACATCACCAACGATTGGACACCATCACCTGACTGTGCGGGTGCTGCCTCCCTCCCAGATGCGCTGAACAATTTCTACGCCCGGTTTGAGGCGGAAAATGACGTGGCGGCGAGTACGTCCACCCCTCCTACTAGTGACCAGGTGCTGTGTCTCACCGTGGCCGATGTGAGAAGAACCCTGTGTAGAGTCAACCCACGGAAGGCTGCTTGACCAGCCAACATCCATGGTAGAGTGCTCAGAGGATGGGCAGACCAGCTAGCAGATGTTCTCACTGACAGTTTCAACATATCCCTGAGCAGCGCCACCATTCCAACCTGCTTCAAGACCGCCACCATTTTCCTTGTGCCGAGGAGGTCTTCGGTGTCCTGCCGAAATGACTACCTTCCCGTTTCACTCTCATCTATCATAATGAAGTGTTTCGAGAGGCTTGTATGAGGCATATCAAGACATCGTTGCCCCACTCACTGGACATCCTGTAGCTTGTGTACCGTCCCAACCGCTCAACAGATGACGCCATTGCCACCACCCTCCACCTGGCTCGAACCCACTTGGACAAAAAAGACACATACGTTCGGATGCTGTTCACAGACTTCAGCTCAGCATTTAACACAATCATCCCTCAGAAGCTGATTGGACAGCTGAGCCTACAGGGCCTGGAAACCTCCCTCTGCAAATGGATCCTACACTTCCTGACTGGGAGGCATCAGTCAGTTCGGATCGGAGGCAGCAACTGCAACACCATCACACTGAGCACGGGGCCCCCCTCCAGGGCTGCGTGCTCAGTCCACTGCTGTTCACTTTGTGTTCACTCTGACCCAAGACTATGCTGCAGCGCACAGCTTTAACCACATCATCAAGTTCGCCGATGACACGACCATGGCTGGTCTCATCAGCAAGAACGACGAATCAGCTTACAGAGTGGAGTTGCAGCGGCTAACGGATTGGTGCACAGCCAACAACCTGTCTCTTAATGATGACAAAACAAAAGAGTTGGCTGTTGACTTCAGGAGGGCACTGAGCGACCAGTCCCCGCTGAAGATCGACGGCTCCTCGGTAGAGATCGTTAAGAGCATCGAATTTCTTGGTGCTCACCTGGCGTGGAAACTCACCCGGTCCGTCTACTCCAACTGCAGAACACTCCCTTTACAATCGTTCCCCCGACCGTAAAACACGTCCTGAGGATATCCCTGCTCTTGTAACAGTCAAGTGTCTGTGACAGTTTGGAAAATACTTCAACTAAAGTAAAAATCACGTCAGCAGCACTGAATGTTTCTATTGTTACCGACCTGACCTGTATGAAGTCAGCAATCTTCCGCCGATTCTGCATTTTCCGGACGACCAGGCATATGGCTGTTTGAATTCAAGACGCATTTGCTAATTCTGTTAATTGTAAAACATATTTATTTGAAAACTCCGCGGTATTATCATTAGACGCGGGCGTTATCTACACAGATGGCCATTTAATGTAAACACATACTTCATTCCATTCCTCAGCTCTTCCCTGAATTTCCTCTGTGTTAGTGTATAGATACAAGTATTGGTACATACACTGAGAAATTGTAACATGTACCCAAATTGCTGAAGAATGTATACCGAGGAACTCAAATATCTGTCCTGGTAAAAATAGTGTTGCACTTGCCATTTCAGGGTATGGGTATAAGTCTTACGGTTAAACCGTTGAACACTACAATTAAGCCGATTGGCAGCAATGGTGTTAAAATACTCTCCAGTAATTCGTATCCTCTCCACACGGGTGAAGTAAGGTATTCATATGAGCCGGTGCACCGCCACGGCGTGATGCCAATGATGACGAAAGGTTCAAGGGCAAAGTATAACGGGACACTTCTCCCGCAGCTCAGTATAACCACGGTCACGATAACTGCCGTTGCTGTTCTCTCAGTGCAGTATCGTTCCCGCAGCTTTCGACAACCTATTGTGATGAAACGATCTAAGGTAAAACTGACCGTCAACCAAACAGAACAGTCCGTCGCTGCCCTCCCAAATACAAGTGTCAGAGCGCATACAGAAGTGATGAGCAGGGATCTAGAATACATGTAGATATTGTTGGTGTGTTCCACTAAAACAACAACGATAACCACCATCAGATCCGCTGCTGCCATTCCAACCAGGTAACGGGTGATGCATTTGGAGAGTCCGCATTTTCCACGAAATAGGATCACAATCGCCGTTAACTTAACTGCAATAATTTGGAAATAAATAAATATAGATATTGTTGGTCTGTTCAACTAAAGCAACAACGACAACCACCATCAGATCCGCTGAGGCCATTCCGAACAGGTAACGCGTGATGCATTTGGAGAGTCCGCATTTTCCCCGAGATAGGATCACAATCGCCGATAAATTAACCTCAGGACATTGGAAAGCAGAATAGAAATATTGTCAGCGGCATCTCTCTGAATGCCCCCATGGATATGGTCTGTTTGGAAGTGGATAGCTGGAGCCCAGAATGTGCGGTCTCCGTCACTGCACTCCGGCTGCAGGACAATGACGCTTGTGAATGTCAGTGCATTGGCGACCTTCCGACAGTTCAGAGAAAAGAATCTGTTCCATGATTCACATACCGGTGAACGGCGATCGTCCCAGTAAACACCATTTCAATTATTAAAGGTGAAATACTGACGGGATTGTTTGCAGCGGTGACAAAATGGAATCTAGAGATACAAAACACATTTTATCCTGACTCATGTAAGAACAGACCTACGAGTCCAGAATAGACCGGACCGACATTTAAATAATCTGCCACGTTGTTCTACGGTCGAAGAGTCTACATTCAGAGAAATTCGGACCTAGAAAAGCAGAGACCAGCGTCAATTCAGAAAGCCTAGCCAGGTGAAATTATGAAGCAATTTCAATATCAGCACGATAGTAATTAACAAATAAAAAATCACTTCGATCAATGTAAGAAAATGAAAATAATAAAAAAAAAGATGCTGGAATCCTTAATTCAGGAAACACATTTCAGCCGAAGGTAGCATCTGTGCTTAGTAACAGTGCGGATACCGCAGCGCAGTAACGACGTCACCATACATAAAGTAACCAGCTCCGGCATCTTACCGGGGACACCAACCGCTACCAGTGTGGGATAGAAAATAGCCGCGATGTAGTAAATCGCCGGATATCCCATATTCCGTTTAGAAGTAGCGTTCAGTTGTACGGAACGTTTCTGCTGCTCAGATGGACTGGGGTTCGGTTTCGCAGACTTTTATTGAGGCGAGAGCAATTCCACTGAGGTAATCAGCGTGGCGATCACGCCAGGGACATTAGTGACATCCAACTACACAAACTCTTACGTTAAACTATTTACACTCACTCTCTCGCAGTATCATGAATTCTGCTTCTCAAGGGATACTGCAATCTATTTACTTTAGAAAAATTTATAGTTTGCATTTTTTCATGTTATTTTCAATGATAGCTGGCTTCAGCGATTTAAATAGGACATTTTTTCTAACTGTGTTGCTTTTAAAGTAGGCATTCATTGTAAAGTCGATTTATTTTGTAAGATTTGACGAAGCACATTCGCTTCTGAAATTGAAGGAAGGAATTTGTCCTGGATAGGGAATAGACAACACTTCCTTAACAAAGGGAAACATTCGTTCATCTCTTCTTTCGTTCCTTCCAGCCATTCCGGGCGTTTTGAATGATGGAAGTCACAGCTGACATATATTACGATAAAATGCACTGTACCTATGTACCTATAAAGACATTAAAAGATCCACAGCGATATTCCAGAGACCTGCGAGAAAATTCGGAAAATTAGCGAGGGCTGTTGACAGTTTGAAGAACAATATGGGCTGTTTGGCACGAGCTGACCCCGGCAGTGAAAGATTCCAAAGTGAATCACTTCGTACCTTTTCGTGTTTAACTCCACCTGTAACATCTCAGCGCTGCTCTGCGGACTGTCACTGTCCTGTTGGAAATCGATGGCAACCGTCTCTGCTGTCCATAATTGCACCAGCCTTCACATCACGGCAAATACTATAAGCCACACTTCCACTTCCTTATCCAAAGCATTTACAAAAACACAAAAAACCTTGGGTCTCGGAACAGATCTCCGCAGTACTCCATTGGTTAGTGACATTCAGGAAGAAAACGCTCCATCCACAACTACACATTGCCTTCTGGAGGCGTCAGTTCTGAATCCACCAGCCAAATATCCCTCGATGCCAAACATTCTGACGTTATGAACGGTCCTAATTCCGACTCCCGCAGTTTTGTTAACACCTCGAAACAAGCTTTGCTCTGCTGTTTCTTCCGTCACATGTTATGGGCGGCATCATAATGGGCCTCCTAAATACAGTCAATTAATTGCTTCTTGCATTTGTCCTTTCCGATGCCATCATACTCGGTCGGTGATAAATCAAGCCCAAACAGGGATTCTAAACATTTCATTTTAGATAACATTGTCTTTGACGTGTTTTTATTTCCATTCGTTCAGCACTTGCATTGTATTGTGGTCAGTAAGGGATACCAACATGTGTTTTTACCCCAGAGAGTTTCACATGTGGGTGTAGCAGAAACCATGACTGATCCTAGAGAGCATTGCAATACACCGCGGGTAGAAACTCTATCCAACTTAATCCTGGCTGTAACGTCAGCGGTTTTCATTATCTAATTGGGAAAGCCTGTATCCACTTGCTGAACGCATCCACTATCTCGAAAATATATTTCGGTTCTGCAAAAGATGGAGGTCAGGATCCAACAGAATTAACCTGCAAGTTAACACATGGTCCTTCTACAGGGCATGTCTTAAAAATGCTTTTCTACCCGATTTGTCTGGGCTGTAACTGGATACATATTAAACAATTCTTACAATAATGTATATTTCCTCGCAGTTCTAGCCACCAACACAGTTTCTTCAATTGTTCCATAGTTCTATCTGATCCTTGATGTCTACAAATGTCACGGTGTTTGTTTTCTTTCAGAATTCCGCACCTCGAATTTTCCACTATCAAGTATACTTCAACTCCGTGTCTGTATCCCTTGATATTTCCCAAAGTATTCAGAATTCTCTCCTAACATTACTTTGTTAACTCCTAGTTCAGTTGCTGTGTCATTACTCAGTATATATGTGTACCGTTTGCTTATTTCTCTGTCATCCCTACCTTTATATCTGTATTCCATTTCAACACCCAACTTGATTCTAGTTTGGCTAATTCACCAGCCCTCCTGCTCCCTTCCGGGGAGGTCTTTAAGCGAACCTCCACCTTTTTTATGCATCTGTGTTTTTTTCTTGCATTCTCAAATGTTTACTTAAACAAGGGGAATGATGGTAATGGTTTGACGTCTGTTGAGATATAACCTCTAGATTCAGTCAAAGCATGAGAATGCATTGAATGAAGGGAGATGGGTCATGTACAGTCATCAGTTCAGTCTCATTCGGTATCGTGTTTAAAGCAGAAGTAGTGAGTCAGAGGGCTTGTTCCTGTGCTCTAGTGTTGCATGATGCTATCTTGTCCAGGTGATGTGAACACATTGCAATATCTGTCTATTAATCGTCTGCCGTCCAATCTCCTCCATTCATCTCGTTCTTATGCACTGATGGGTGTAATGTAATGTAGGATACGGTGCTTGCAACACAGGAACAAGCTCTTCCACCCACCATGTCCATGACGAGCGGAACTTTCCCGGCTGCACTGTGACGTTGCCGTGACGTTGCCGTGACTTCAAATTCTCCGAAATTCATCGATCAGCCGCGTGCTGCAACGTACAACTTTGGTTTACTGCTAATGTAAAACTTGAGTTTCCCTCGCATTCTTAACCTCAATCCCTCTCAGTGTTGGACAGAGCAAATTAGTAAGTATTTTAAAACTGAAGTAATTTAACAACTGTCCTATCACAGATCAGTCGGAATTTGACATTAGGAAATCGAAATGAATATTTTATGATTCATGAGTGGGTCATTACTCAAATCAATACATGGTCTGCTGCCCATTGAAATATATGTGACAGAATCGGCAAACATAACAGAGCAGAGCACACAGTGAAGTCAGCAATTTAAAATTGCTGAGGGAAATGTATTCATATAAATATTGAAAGATCATGAAACTCACACCTCGCTGCGTCTTCTTTCGATCAATTTGTGAATTTAATTATACTGTAATTTATTCAAATTATTAAAACTATTTATTTTGATTAATTTCATTCAACATTTCAGAAGTTGTGTTGCCAAACTACAGAAGGTTACTGACCAGTTGCTGCTCACTTGGCTCTAAGTGCTTTAGCAACGGTTTGTTGCAATGAACGGCTGGAATTGAACCCAACTGCAGGACACGGGCACGCAGATCCCATTAACAGACATGTGTTTATTGATGGTTGCAAGGAAAACCGCAGAACGATGATTGAATGCTTTCGTGGACGTGAACTCTGAACAACAAACCGGAGGAAACTGGGCACGGAGCTTGGGCATTGAGGTTGGACTTGGACTTGGACACGGAAACGGAGTCTGAGCTTGGACTCAGACACAGAGCCTGGTCCTGAATCCAGACATGGGCCCAGGACTCGGAGCTTGGTCATTGAGTTTGGACTTGTACACGGACACGGAGTCTGAGCTTGGACTCAGACACAGAGCCTGGTCCTGAATACAGACACGGGCCCAGGACTCGGAGCTTGGTCATTGAGGTTGGACTTGGACACGGACACGGAGTCTGAGCTTGGACTCAGACACAGAGCCTGGTCCTGTTTCCAGACACGGGCCCAGGACTCGGAGCTTGGTCATTGAGGTTGGAC
This sequence comes from Hypanus sabinus, assembly GCF_030144855.1. Lineage (NCBI taxonomy): Eukaryota > Metazoa > Chordata > Chondrichthyes > Myliobatiformes > Dasyatidae > Hypanus > Hypanus sabinus. Next base: position 92,564 of record NW_026779191.1, read on the forward strand.
GTGGACACGGACACGGAGTCTGAGCTTGGACTGAGACACAGAGCCTGGTCCTGAATCCAGACACGGACCCAGGACACGGAGCTTGGACTCGGACTTGTACACGGACACGGAGTCTTACCTTGGACTCAGACACAGAGCCTGGTCCTGAATCCAGACACGGACCCAGGACACGGAGCTTGTTCACTGAGGTTGGACTTGGACACGGACACGGAGTCTGAGCTTGGACTGAGACACAGAGCCTTGTACTGAATCCAAACACGGGCCCTGGACTCGGAGCTTGGACTCGGACTTGGACACCGACAAAACTAAACAACGAGAGATGATTCATATCTTGACTCGGAGGAGAGGCAAACGGCCGTGAAAACTCAGCTGGATACGAAAAAGACAGAATTCCCGGAGCAACTTAGAGTCCACTATTCTCGGCTGCCGGAAACGTGCATTGCCGCGTTGGCTGAGTTGACGGTCAGCAGCCGAGTCGATGTAATCCTGGGTTTTATGCTGCAGGATCGAATGAGAATCAGGTGTCTTAATCAAAGAGTCCGGTGTAATACGGGGAAAAGGAAATTAAACGAAATGAGGAGTCAACGGACCGGACCGTGACAGTACCCCGCCCTTCAATGGGAGCGTCCAGGCGACTCAACAGGCTTGGCCGGATTACCTACGACCCGTGTGGTTGGCGGGGGACTTATGGTCTGGGAGAAGGGGACTCTGGTTAGCAACAGCTTGTAAGAGAGTGACGTGTCCGCTGGGTCCATGTTTGGCTGGTCCGGTCTGATCCAATCAACAACTGGAACCGGACACAAATGCAGGACACGGGCACGGAGATCCCATTAACAGACGCGTGTTTATTAATGGTTGCAAGGAAGACCGCAGGGCATCGATTAAATACTTAAGAGGATGTGAATTTGGACAAGAAACCAGACCAACCTGGAGCCGGAGCTTCGTCATGGAGCTTTCACTTGCACATGGACACGGAGCCTGAACTTGGACCTAGACACGGGCCCTGGACTCGAACTTGGACACAGAATCGGGACTGGAATTTGGACACAGACAAAACCAGACGACAGCTGATTCGTATCTTGGCTCGGAGTGGCGGCAAACGGCCTGGAATCCTCAGCTGGACACGAGACGACAAAACCAAACAACGACAGGCAATTCTTATCTTGGCTCAGAGTGGCGGTACAGGTCCGGCAGTTCTTAGCTGTACACGAAAACGACAGGTAATTCGTATCTTGTCTCCGAGTAGCAGCAAACAGCCGGCAAAACTCAGCTGGATACGAAAACGACGGAATTCTCGAAGCCACTTAGAGTCCACTATTCTCGGAGGCCGGAACGTGCATTGCCGCACTGACTGAGGTGACGGTCCAGGAGCCGAGTAGATGTAAGCCGGAGTTTTATCCTGCCGTTTCGAATAAGAATCAGGTGCGTTAATCAAAGTGTCCGGTGTAATACGGGGAAAAGGAAAATAACTGAAATGAGGAGCCAACGGATCTGACCGTGACACAATTAGCATGCAGAACTATGTCAGGTCGAATGCACTTGTTGCTAATTAACTCTGTGACGCTGAATGTGCTGCTCAATACAAATGTCATCATTCATAAGTTCAAGATGCATGTCACAATTTTAACTGAAACCAACTGCAGAAGTTCTAAAATTAGCTCAGGGAGTAGAGAACATAATTTAAGTGTGATTTCTAAATCAGAGGAACAGCGGATAAGAATGAGCAAAATACACCCGCGCACACTGAATCAGAGACTCACAAGGCGGTGACAACACAATTTCACACTGTAACAGAGACTGGTATGTACATAAATAAATGCATACACTCACACCGATCCTGGAAGTGACACCTTCAGATCCCCACACTCTCAGTCTGTACCATTGATATGCACAAAATGAATCCTGCACTTTCTTAGTGTACTGAGGCCGTTGAGTACAAAATGAACCACTTCTCCTCACACTATACCCGCGGCAAGCTGGTAGAGACTGAAAAGCACACTCGAATAAATGTCTCCAGTTTGTTGACTGTCTCGGCCCTGCTGTCGATCTCTATCACTAATTTATGTGGATTTCATATCAATCCTGTCTTCATTTGCAGCTCGAAACCTACTGCATCCTGAATCCTTTTCTGTCCAGCAGTCTGAACTATTAGTCTCTGTTCTCCAAAATCACTGCTTTATTCATCTCGTACTGCTATGAAAGTATCTTATTTCTGCAATATGGTCCCGCAACAGTTTCAATGTCACTTCATTTTTTCCCTGTCGCTTATTCAATATGCAGACTCTGTACAACACGTCCAGTCATGGAAGAGAAAGGCATGAACAGGGCCGTCGGTGAATAATGTAATACAGTTACCTGGTTAGAGAGAGAGAGGGAGAAAGAGGGAGAGAGAGAGAGAGAGAGAGAGAGAGAGAGAGAGAGAGAGAGAGAGAGAGAGAGAGAGAGAGAGAGCGATGACTCTGCACACACACAAACACACACGCACCCACTTTAACACGCACACAGATACACAGACAGATACTACCGATGTGGGGAAGATAGATTAAGAGATGGAGGGAAGGGTCGCAGCATGGACTTCAAAGAATCAAACAACACATATCACACGCGGGATGCTGATCTAAATGAAGCAAGTATTTATGTCGCTAGGGCTGCGTGAGAACTGGACAGAGTGTCAGTGTACACAGAGGGTATGTTTTATCTCCGGGGGCACATTGTTCGACGGGGTGGGGTGGGTTTGTTGCCGGAGTGACACATCGATCAAATGTGACACGTGACTTCCCTCGCATTCCTAATCACAAACTCTCTCAGAACCACACAGAGTAAGACTGTTGTTATTTAATCAGCGAACACGGATGACGCGATACAGGGCAGTATGAAGCTGCCATCAGAAAATTGAAATGAACATTATATTACTTATCTTTGGGACATTACTCGAATAAACTCACACCCTGGGGCACATTAAGAAAAGAATGAAAGAACCGGCAAACATAACAGACCAGAGATACCGGCAAAGGGAGCAATTTGGTGTTGTTGAGAGAAACGTATTCACATAAATGCTGCTGGAACATGAAAAGTGCTGCCTTTGTGAGTTTTATTTTCATTGGATACAGAATGAAACCCGCACTCTCACATTGTAACAGAGACCGACAGATACAGACTGGAACCCGCACTCTCACACTGTGACAGAGACTGACAGATACAGAATGAAAACCGCACTCTCACACTGTAGCAGAGACTGACAGATACAGAATGAACCCCACACTCTCACGCTGTAGCAGAGACTGACAGATACAGAATGAAACCCACACTCTCACACTGTGACAGAGACTGACAGATACAGAATGATACCCACACACTCACACTGTGACAGTGACTGACAGATACAGAATGAACCCCGCACTCCCACACTATGACAGAGACTGACAGATACAGAATGAACCCCACACTCTCACATTGTAACAGAGAATGACACAGAATGAAACCCACACACTCACACTGTGACAGAGACTGACAGATACAGAATGAAACCCACACACTCACACTGTGACAGAGACTGACAGATTCAGACTGGAACCCACACTCTCACACTGTAGCAAAAAATAAATGAATAAAGTGAAATACACACTGTCACTCTGAATCAGGGTGTGAGAACTGAAGAACCCCTCACTCTCAGTCTGTATCAGGAAATGATATCTAAAAATCTGAACACCCCCTCCCCACATACTCATCTTGCACAGAGGACTGGTGGGTACAGAATAAACCGCCCCTCTTCACATTATACAGGCGACAGGCAGGTGGAGAATGAAACACACACTCTCGTATTATCTGATGAATGTCTCCCGTTTGTTGATTGTTTCTGCTCAGCAGTCGTTCTCTGACACTAATGCTGCATTTCATGTAAACTGCATATCAACCCTGACTTCATTTTCAACTTGAAACCTTCGAAAAGCTGAATGCTTTTCTCTCTGGCAGATTCTGCAGATTCTCCGTTCTCCCAGTTTACACTCTTTATTGTTCCATTCTGCTATGTATATTTCTCGATTCTACAACATTGCCCTTCAACTGTTTCGTCACTTTTATTTTCTCTATCCCTTAATCGTCATGCCGACTCAACCGCTAAATACATTGTTTCATGCGGTCGGAGTTTGAAGAGAAAAGAGAAACAGTGGGAAATCGGCTTTTGTTTGTGTGTGTGTGTGTGTGTGTGTGTGAGAGGAAGCATTCATCAGCCTGATACTGGTTACATTATAAGATTCTCTCTCTCTTCTCTCTCTCTCTCTCTCTCTCTCTCTCTCTCTCTCTCTCTCTCTCTCTCTCTCTCTCTCTCTCTCTCTCTCTCTCTCTCTCACACACACACACACACACACACACACACACACAAACACAGCTCCACACAAATACACATATCGACACACAGATACACACACACACATACATACATACACACACACACACACACACGCGCTCAGATCCTACAGATTTGGGGAACATAGTTGAAGAGATGGAGAGATCCGTGGACAGGTCTGAACATGCAGGTATCGGGAATAGTTATTGCACTGGGGAAGCTGATCAAAATGACTTAAACATCGTTGTCCTCCAGGTCTGATGCAGATCTGGACAGGGGTCTCTGTACACAGCGCCTATGTTTTATGACTGATGGCACATAGTGTAACGGGATGGGGTGGGTTTCGTGCCTGAACGTCCAAAGTAGAGCTGCTGAATGAAAAAGAAAATGTGAATGATATTAACTGAAGGTTTGCAGGAGGCGACCGTGAGGGTTTTCATGTGTTTCTGGATCCAGAGCACACTGAGGGGAAACCGGAACTCGCTGTAGATGAAACAGAAGGTAGACAGTGAAAATTGCTGAAAATTCTGGAAGCATCGATTCCCCAATGTTTGTGGATCGAGAACCATAGTGAAAGTGTCAGTTTGGAAAATGGGAACAGTCGTGACCGCTGTCAATACAATTGTGGAAAGCTGTAAATGAAGCCTCTAATTGCTCACATACTGGTCTTATTTACACATTTTGGTCGAATTACACAGAGGGATCTGACTGAAGTAATGCCAATTGATAGTGACGTGATCCTGTTACATTTCCACATTATTTGCACCTGAGGCACTGCCGGTGATGTAATTTGTTTGTTCAATAACAATGGTCAGATTTGGGACCCTGTCAGTGGAGATGGATTTTCTGTATAAATCAGAGCCTGTTACAGAACGTCAGCCAGAGTGTCTTGCCGAGCTGTGGAACTCAGAACTATAGATTTCACTGGGCCACTCAGATGGGATATCCAGTAATCTGGCGGATAGAAGACATTTACCACCCGGTTATTTCAGCCGTTGGAATGCCCGATAAGCCGCTGCCACCCCTGTAAACGGCAGAAACTGAGAGTTAATTCCGATGTTCCGAAGTGTTTCTCTCTCTACTTGTTTCCACAGCTACCTGCCCAGTCCCCGCATTTCAGTCATGGGCGGAAGGCGCTGACAATATTAATCCGATTACATTCGTAGCAGTCAGCGATCCATATAGTCGCCGAGATGCTGCTTTTGATTGAAATCCTTTCCGCTGCTTCGATGTCATGGAATAATGCAGATCAGAAATGTCTGCACAGGAGGACACCGGCTCTACTGCATATTTCGTAGCAGTCAGCGCTCCATATTGTACGCCTTTGTTTGAAATCCTCTCCGCTGCCCCGATGTCATGGAATAATGGTGAATTGAAATATCGGCACAAGAGGACACGAGCTGTACTGCATCTGTGAGGACCAGCCGTCCTTCGGTGTTTCTGTCCATAGAAATTGCGTGTGAATTGTGTGATTGGATAATGGAACAACGCGAAAGGTTCATTTACTTTAGAAATGTGAGCAGATGGAACTGCAGATGAGGAATTCATTTTGTTCCTGTGCTCCTCCGGACCAGTGATGCGGTTATTTAATGTCCATCCTTCACTGCGGCCGAGGAACTCTTTAAGCAGCTCTGCTCCCACTGGTTTTGATAATTTTACCCAGATTTACCAAATTTACAAAACTCTTGGCAAGGTCTAATCTGCGTCTATCACACTGCTGCTCAATTTCCTGAACTCGTCAGTAATTTCCTTGCTTACACCCCTCTCTCTTGCAGTTAACCTGGTGGCGATGTTTCTCCTGTTCCGTCGAAAGTGCGGTCTCTTCAAATGTATCACTCGCTACCTACTGGGAATGGCAGCGGCCGATCTCATGGTCGTTATCTCTGAACCTCTACTGAAGTGGACTGTTATGATATATTTCAGATTTTCTGTCTTCCGTTTGACTCCCGTTTGCAGGGTCGTTTATTGCCTGCTGTTAGCCAGCACCGGGATCTCTGTCTGGCTGACAGTCGCGATCACCTGTGACAGATTTGTGGCCATTTGCTGTGCAAAGCTGAAAATAAAATATTGCACCGAAAGAACGGCGGGTGTGGTTATCGGGACAGTGAGTGTTCTGGGCTGTTTAGAACGTATCCCTTTCTACTTTAAATTCGAGCCGACGATGATAATTAAAGGAGTTTCCTATGACTGTTTGACCAAAAAGAGCTTTTCTGCGACCCACACGTGGGGCGCATTTGTGATGATTCATCGCATTTGCATGCCTGGTCTCCCGTTGTTTCTGATTTTATTGTTCAAAGTTCTGACCGTTAGACGGATTTTTTTCGCCAATAAAGTCCGGATGGGACTCCGGGGTCGCAGCGACGGAAAGAATGACAAGGATCCGGAGACGGAGGGTCGAAGGAAATCGGTCGTTTTACTGTTGAGTATAACCGGGAGTTTTCTATTTCTGTGGTTAACACGGGTGGTAATTGATATGTACCAGTGGATTACAAAAATCACTCGATGCTCGGTCGTGGATCCTGTTTATATCGCAGACTCCACGGCGGCGATGCTGCAGATCCTCAGCTCCTGCACCAACACATGTATTTACGCCGTGACTCAGAGTAAGTTCAGAGAGGAGCTGAAGAACGCGATGAAATACCCGCTGAAACTGATAACTAAATATGTTAAATCATCGAGCGACCAGTTTGTTTCTACAGTGGACGTAAGTCAAACACCGTGTTCCCTCTAAAAGTTATTCTCTTGCCGATTTGTAGAACAACGGCGAACAACTGAGCTGTCTGAAATACGCATGTATTTAATGGTGATATTGTTCACTCGCTGTCTACCATGTACAGGTAACTCGCTCGTCTATAATTCTGTAGAACTCGGGAACGGTGAGGAACGGTTCAGCAAGTTCCCTCTCAGCCTTTTTTTTTTCCATTCTCTTCGTTGCACCTCATTCTTCCATTTCGTGATGTTAACAGCATTTTACTCCTGATTTATCAGGTCAGGATGTACCCGCTCCTGTTTCTCTAACCTCCCCCCTCCCCGCAGTTCCTCATTCTTCCATTTAGTGAGGCTCAGTGTTTTTTACTCCTGATTTCTCCGGTCAGGATGTAGCCGCACCTGTTTCTCTACCCTCCACCCACCCCGCTGTTCCTTATTCTTCCATTTAGTGAGGCTCATGGTGTTTTACTCCGAATCTCTCTCCGAAGCCCTCGATTCCACCAGACAGTCCCCGCTTATTTCCGCTCCCACGCTGGTACACTAGATTGGTGCATTTCATGGTGAGGGAGACATGATCGGACTGGAACACAGCGGGGTCATATGAGTTTTTGTTTTCTTTTTCAACTCCGTCTCCATCTCCGGACTACTCCCTATTTGTCCCTGCGTATTTCCGACTTTATATCCGTTCACATACCAAGGCCTCGTGACATCCTGTTTTCTTTCTTCTCCTTCCATTCTCTGTTTCTCTCTGTCCATTCGTCCGGTCAGTACTGAATAAAATAAATCTTATTGCAGTTATGAAGTGCATATATATACACCGATAATAAACGTACACGGAACTGTAATAAAATTCCAAAGCCAAGGGGAAAAATTGCTTTACAGAGTTACTTTAAATGATGCGGTACCGCTTTCTAACGGAACATTCCTCACTCTGTTGCATTTCCATTTCCATCTCACTGATACCCCGTCCTGCAACCGATCAGCGTTATACGACACCGGTATATCTCATTCAGTTTGAGTGGCTCACCGACTACAACGGAACTGTCCGGCAAGATTAAATGACAAGACAATCACATTCCAGAGACGCTAAAGACCTGCGGTTAATTTTGTTGTGTGAATGCATCACATGTCCTCCTGAAGCTTACTGCTGTCTGGGTCCAATTACAAACAAGGAGAATCTGCAGATGCTGGAAGTCAAAGTAATGCACAGAAGATCCTGGAGGAACTCAACAGGCCACGCAGCATCTATCTAAAAGAGACGTTTCGGGTCTCGACCCTTCATCAAGGTGATCCAATGCAATAGGATTGGACTTTTCTACCGTAACTGCTGTGTCGCTGACAGATCTTAGATAACCAGACATGCGTCTTACAGCTGGTGTAATTTTACAGAATAATGTCCACTGGGTAGGCTGCGGCCCCCATGTCGTTGTGCTAAAAGGCCACTAGCAAACCCTTGTGGATCATTCACAAATAATTGGAAACGAGCTAGACAGTCGGATATGCCCAAAACAGGCATACCGTAAAACTTTTCAGTATGGGTGTGGGGAGGAGGTGTGGTAATAAAAGCTGCAATGTGTTCTTTTGTAATTTGCTCAGTTCCTTGAGAAAGCATGTGTTCTAAATACTGTGGAGTGGCCTGAAGTTTTTTGAGGGTTACCCCGTGCCCACATTTAGGCTAGGTTTTCTCAACAAGGCAACAATGTATTTTTTTTATAATTAACTAGGATGGGAGAGGCGACAAGCAGATTATCAAACTTTGTAAAATTCTACTACTCCTGGAAACCGGAAGGTGCATAAATCTAGTATGACTGCGGCGGTATAAACCGACAGGCTCTCGGTTGACCCATGATACAATCTGGACCAAATTCACTGTCCACTGTCACTATAAGTAAAAATAAACAACTACTGACTACACTTATGTAATAAGAGCTGAACAGGGTCCACAACAGAATAGCATTCAGATGTGACAGAAATACTGGAGTGGAAGACGTTAGTATCGGCTGCGACGGAAGGTATAGAGAAATTTGTTAGTAACCCTTAAGTATTGTTATAAAAAAAAAGTCACTCATTATCACAACCTGGTTTCGGAATTGGTGAGACAGGAGATTTACAGGGAGTGCAGGTTGGTAGCGGTACGTCATGATCCCAAAGTATTTTTACTATAGGATTCATGCCTTTCACTGCCTCGAGTGACATATTATCTTGTCGTACACATGTTAGTATACCATTGGTCTTCGAGTGCTGGCGCGCAATGTACAAGTTTCACATGTATTTTTCTAATGCATTGCCCACGGAGAAGAAGCTATCTGCGAAACCAACCAGCTTACGACATACCCGGTCATACCGGGGGGTGGAGGCGGGAAACAGGTCAAACTTTGTTTTAACGATGAAGAAGGAAATATTATACATCTAGCCAGTGTGGAATAAAGTTGTCCAATAGCATTAGTATTAGGTACAGTTACACACTGAGTGCGGTTGAACTCCTGTGAAGTTCGGGAGTTGCAGGGTGTTTGATGACTATAGTGACATGAGGGGTTTAGGTTGGCAATTTAATCGCTCATTCTGGTGTACACTCAAAAACAATTCTGCCACTATTCCCTCTGGATAATTTCAACAACTAAGTAAACTCGGAGAGCGCAGGACCACACAAATTCAACGAGTGAGTCTATGGCTGCTGCCAGAGTTAGCATATGATACACAAAATTATTCATTTGCATTCACTGGAGCTCAGTGAGGAGAATGACATGGACGAAAGCGGGGTCAGGGAGGGAGTATAGAGATATTTTCAGACGTACTGATACTGAGGTGGAGATGGTGTGTTGTATTAAGTTGCGCAAATCCTTTGGGGGATTCAGACCACTGGGGACACAGGCCACATCCAGGCAAACATGCAATGTAAATTGTCATCATGGTCAGCACATAGACAGGCTGCAGAGGGGGCTATTCCTGTGCTGTACTGTTCACAGATTATTGGTCAATGAATTGAGGCCCAGTGGGCAACGGATCAATGTGGTCTGTGACTGTGGTTCTCGACCGGGACAAAGTGCCTGCAGGGTTGGAGAGAACAAGCAATCAGTATGCTCGAATAGGAACTGTGAACGTTATTGAGGAAAATAAACCTGTCGAGCTGTCGGATGAAAGTGGGGAACGGGACGGTATGATTGTTGTTGTAGCAGGAACTAGTATAGTTTTGATGGGCTGGATGATCTACCTCACCCACAGTGATCCCCTGGCTACTAGTAACATCAAGCACTTAGTCCGATATCCAGGAGAATTGTAATCTTTCCGGGCCTGCAAGATCAGTTTATTTCATAAGGGCACACATATGTAGATGTACTTACACTGTATTCCAAGCAGACCCAGCTGCCAGAGGATGCACCGGTCAGTAAGGGCACAGACCAGTACAAGACTCCAATAGAAGAGTAGATTTGTTTTGTCAGCACTGAATACCTATATCTGGATAATGCCAGTTTTGCACTGTAACTGTGATATAAAAAAAAACATCATCAGTATTGTGTTCTAGTGGCATCAGCATTTGCAACACCATGCATGGTATGGGGAGGACACACACCTCTAAAAGAGTTGGCACCAGAACGACGACAGACATCTCTGCAATAGTCGGCACCATTCTGTAAGGCCATTGATCTTTACAACAGCTGGCCCCGCACTGCAAGGTACACATCTTTACAACAAATGGCAACGTACTGTAAGGATATAGATCTCTACGACAACGGCATCGTACTATAAGAGTAGAGAACTTTATTACAACTAGCACCATGTCCCAAGGGCAGAGACCACGTCAAGAGCTAGCACTGGATTGTAAGGGCGGAGATCTTTGTAACTGTTGGCAGCATGTTCTGAGGAGACAGTCCTTTACAACAACTGGATAGCAAAAGCCCCGCATAGCCCCGGATAAGGTAGATGTGCAAAGGATGTTTCTAGTGGAGATGTGTCCAGAACTAAAGGAGACAGCCTCAGAATTGAGGGGCGAACTTTTACAAAGGACGTAAGGAAGATTTTTTTCTATATCCAGACAGTCGAGAACGTAACAGATAGATGTAAAGGCCAAATCCGTAGATGAATGTAAGGCACTGTAATATTGTCCCTGACAACTCCACGTGTACAACTCCACGTTCTTTTACCTCCACCTCTGCGCTTTCTAAACTTATGAAAACCTTTTATAGTCATCATCCATTCTTGTCCCCCTCTCGGTTTGGGTTCTGTAATGTATTCGTCGCATTAAAAGACTCATTTCATCCCATAAAATATCTTAATTGAAATTTGCCTCCGCCTTTCTTCATTTTTTGATCCGGTGCTTTCGTTCCTAGCCCATGGGAAATTTAGTTTAAACCCTCGACAAGCAGTACCTACCCTTCCGGCCAGGGTGTTAGTTCCCCTGACAAACACGATGGTTGACCTCAGCAGGTCGGGCAGCATCCGCTGAAGCGGGAAGTTACCGTTTCTGGCCGAGACGCTTCGTCAGGACTGAAAAGAGAGGGGGCAGGGGCCCTATAACGAAGGTGGAGGGAGGGTGGGAAGGAGAAGGCTAGTAGGTGCCAGGTAAAAAAAAAATAATCAGAGGAAAGATCAAGGGGTCGGGGAAGGGAAGCAGGGAGGGGATAGTCAGGAGAGGTGAAGAAGGAATCTATGGGGAAAGCACTATGGGTAGTAGAAGAAGACAGAGTCATGAGAGGTGATAGGCAGCTTGAAGAGGAGGCAGAGTGGAAGTGGGATGGGGCAAGGTAGAGGGAGGGAATTAAAGGAAGTTGGAGAATTCGATGTTCATAACAAGGGGCTGGAGACTACCCAGACTGTAGATGAGGTGTTGCTCCTCTAACCTGAGTTTGGCCTTATCGTGGCAGTAGAGGATGCCATATATGGATATATTTGAATGGGAATGAGAAGCAGAGTTGAAGGAGGCGGCAACCTGCAGGTCCTGTCTGTTGTGGCGGACGGAGAGTCCGAGCTCGACGAAGCGGTCCCCCAATCTGCGTTGGGTATTGCCGATGTAGAGGAGGCCGCACCAGGGACACCGGATGTAATAGTTGACCCCAGCAGACTCACAAGTAAAGTGTGGCCTCACCTGGAAGGTCTGTTTGGGGCCCTGAATTGTGGTAAGAGAGAATGTGTCAGGACTGCTCTAGCACTTACGCTTGCAGGGATAATAACCTGCTGAGTTCATCCAACGTGTTTGTACGTGTTGACTTAACCACAGCATCTGCAGTGTACTTTGAGTTGACCATTAGTACCCCTCCAGTTCCAATGCAATCCGTCCGTCTTGTACGGATCACCCATTCCCCGAAAAAGCGTTCCAATGGCCCAAGGAGGTAACACCCGGCAGCCTGCACTATCGTCCCTCAGACACACATTCATACCATTCCGACTTGCGCCAGCTCGATTCAGCAGAAGTAATCCGGAGACAGGTACGTTGGAGGTCCTTCTGTTCAGTCACATTCCTAACTCTATGTACTCACTGCGTGAAGCTCTTCCTCATTTTGCCTGTGTCATTCATGCCAACACACTTCACAAGCTCTGACTGTTCAGCTTTCAGCTTGATGATATCCTTGAGCCACTCCGATGCATCCTGGAACCTTGCGACCCGGAAGCAATACACCAACCTTGTGTATTTGCTGTCATAGAGTCTCCTGGCTGTCCCCCTAACTATCGAGTCGCCTATCACTACAATACTGCCTGACTTTACCCTTATATACAGCGCCTTAGAGCCAGCTCCATTGCAACGGCTGCTGTTGTGCCCTAATGGGTCATCATCCCCACCCTGTTCTCTCCAAATCGGTATGCCTGTTGCTGAAGGGATTAGCAATAGGAAAACTGCTAATAATGTTTAGTCAGTTTTTGGACTTAAATAAATTCGTATAGTTTGGTACAGACAAAAGTCATCGATAGTGTCATCTCACTCGGGCTGTTATCTGAGAATCTGACTTAAAATCTGCTGCGCTCTGACACCAGAGGTCTCGGACCAATATTCGGAGCCAAATTGTGAATACTATGAGTAAAATGTGACTGCACAGCCCTCCTTCCATTGACCCAACGCGAGCTGAATGGCACGTTCATGTGCATAGGTGACAGAAGGAGGAAAGAGGCGATGGGTGACAGGGAAATTACCGTGTTCAGTGTCAGTGCCATATCGGTGGCAGGTATGACCTTCTGAGACTGATTCCCTGTTCATGGTCAGAATGGACCCTTTGCACTTGGCTGTGGAGCAGCAAGAGCCGGTGCCAGATTCCAGGAACAACTCTGACCGACTCCGGGACCAGGTGAATTGCTCCACTATGGCTGGATGGGACTGGTGTACTGGGAATGCGATTCATTCACAGTGGGTTGTTCTGCCATTCCACCCCGTGTGTCGAAAGGAGCTCGCCATGAAACGAAAATCATACCCCATTTCTGGTCAATCCTGTAGGAATAGTAAGTTTGTTGTGGAGAGTCCTGTGGGATTATGTTACATTGGAAAGACATGTTTAGATCTCCAAAACTGCATGTACAAATTACAACAACTCACTTCTTTTCTGATTGCAGGGCCCGTTTACCTAACGTCACGGGAGCTCGTAGCTTCTGCCTACTCGCAATGCACTATGACAAAATTCAGCCATCTTGCAAACACCGGCTGTACAGGGCAATGGACTGAGGCTGAATTACATTCTCCCCAAATGCTGATAAGTCCGAATTAATATTCTGATAGAATATGCATTAATATTCGTGTATTTGTTCCTGGAGGGGAGGAGGGTATGTTTGATGTTTGATGTTTGAAATTTAAAAAGTCATGAAGGTTACAGAGGAGATTTACCAGGGTGCTGCCTGGTTTAGAGAGTATGGATTATGATCAGAGATTGAGGGACCTAGGGCTTTACTCTTTGGAGAGATTGAGGATGAGAGGAGACATGATAGAGGTGTACAAGAAATTAAGAGCAATAGACAGAGTGGACAGCCAGCGCCTCTTCCCCAGAGCACCACTGCTCAGAGCGACAGGACATGGCTTTAAGTTAAGGGGTGGAACGTTAAAAGGGGATATTAGAGGAAGGTCTTTTACTCAGAGAGTGGTTGGTGCGTGGAATGCACTGCCTGAGACAGTGGTGGGGGCAGATACACTAGAGAAGGGCAGGAGACTACTAGGCAGGTAGACGGAGGAATTTAAGTTTGGGTGGGGTTATGTGTGAGGCAGGGTTTGAGGGTCTGCACAACATTGTGGCTCGAAGGGCCTGTAATGTGTTGTACTCTTCTAGGTTCTATAAGATCACAGATAGATGTAAAACGAGAAACTTTCTGCTTGAAATCTGGAGGATGCATGGCAATGCACAAGTGCAGACACAATGCAGAAAAATGTCTACGTAAGGCCAGGAGATCCATATCAAATGGTGGAATGTGAAGTACAATGGTGGACCAGAGGGATCCCGGAAGCACATGGACAGATCTCTGAAGGTAAGCACCCAATACGGTGGGAAATTTAGCAGCCGAATTGAGATTTGATTCTGTTGACCGACGGAAGTGAATGCCGGAGCAGGTAGCTCTGCTGGATCTATGGAAACACTTGCCTGCATGAACATGAAGCGTAGTGCACAGTCTGGCCATTCCGCCAAAGGGACATACAGACACAGTAACATTAACATTAGGAGGATGTGATGTGCAAACGCACTTCTGCTTTCAACGTCAGGCATGAATTCTTAAGAATCCAAACTCCATATCGCGGTATAACCTCTGGAAACGTTTAGCCCTTTATTTGTCAAATATCTACGAACAGCAGCATGAAAATACTCAAAACTACGCTCCGACCACCACTTCCGGGGAAAAAGTAGCAAAGATACAGGTGTGAATACGACATCACCCTGAAAACACATATTAAGGGGCTTAATTAAAACATTTATTATACTATTATAGAATTAGTATTATATGATGTACAGTTGGCTTCACAATCTGCCTATTTTTGATGTTGCACCTTATCATCTACTTCTCACTACAGCGGTTATACGTCACTCCGGATTCCGTAATTGAACTACTACGACCACAGTTACATAATTGAAAAACGTAGAACCGTTCCGAATCTAGAACTACTGAAGTTCATGCAATAGCGTATTTTAAGAATTAGGTGTGAACATTGACATTGTCAGTCGGTTGTTCTGTTTCCGCCTGAAAGACTTTTGCAGTACTATTCCAACATAACTACTATCGTTCGGCTGTCAGTGTGTATAATGAATTTGGGGGTGTCATCTGGAGGTAGCTTGGTATAGTTGTGCAAAATGTAGTTTGAATAAAAAATGCTGCTAATTGTACAGGCTGATTTAATGTCAGATTTATGGGACAAAAGCAAAAAGAAAAAAATGTGATCCCTTCACCCTCACGTTTTTCAGAGACCGAAAGATACACAATGAACCCCAAACACTCACATCGCAGAAGAGACTGCGAGGTACAATATGAAATCCACACTGTTACACTGTAGAAGAGAATGACAGGTACTGAATGAACCCAATACTCTCACACTGTACTAGAGACGAATACGCACAGTATTAAACCGACACTCTCACTCTGCAGAAAAGTCAACGAGATGCAGAATGAAATCCACACTCTCACACTGTAGAAGAGACACAGAGATACAGAATGAAATCCACACTCTCACACTCTATCATGGACCAGCAGGAACAGATGAACCCTACACTCTCATACTGTACCAGAGACTGACACGTACAGAAGGAACACCGCACTCTCATAGAGTATCAGAGATGAAAGATACGAAATGAACACCACACTCTCAGACTCTAACAGATATTGAAAGATACAGAATGGACCGTACAGGGGACCGACAGTGACGGAATGAACCCGACATTCATCTACTGTACCAGAGACTAGGACATACAGGAGCAACATCAGACACCTACTCATCCGTCTCTGGTTGTCTGTCTGCCTACTTGTCTGTCTATGTGTCTGTCTGACACTCTCTCTCTCGTTCGGTCTCATATCTGACATTGAATGTGATGCTTCCCTTTCTCTCCTTCGCTTCCAGACATCCTACACCTACTCTACATACAGTGTTATTTTTAAATTATTATTTAACGGGTCTTCCCATTCCTTTGCAGATTGCAATATTTCTTCTCAAGTTCTGTTTGACCTCTAGAAGATTTGAGATGTTCATAAAAGTCTACAACTGCAGCACCATACAAAAAGTTGTAGGAGTTCAGCAGATATTTTCCAACACTTTGTTTGTGCTGCCGTGAACTTCCAGATTCCGCAGATTTTCCTCGTTTATGTACATCACCATTAGGGTTATTTGACGATTCCCATCCCGACCTTGTTCTCTCTATTGTATCTCTCTTCCTATTGTGTTACTCTTTCCCTCTCTCAGTGTGTGGGTGTGTGTGTGTGTGTGTGTGTGTGTGTGTGTGTGTGTGTGTGTCTGTCTGTCTGTCTGTCTGTCTGTCTGTCTATCTGTCTGACTGACGGGAGTTGAAGGACAGTACAAAATGGAAACCATAGTGACAGAAGCTAAGGATCTGTCGGTGTCGGTGAACTCCGGTTACAAATGAATAATCAACAGAAAACGAGAGATCTGTAAACGTGTCGGCTCCGTGACGAAGCTCAGCTTGTCATTCGAGTTCCTGCAATATTGACACCTGCTGAATCACTGCTGAGGTGTGCCCAATAGTTTAATGTGTTTGTCTTCAATCGAACAGTGCTTACACCTGGTCCAGTATTTAATTCAATCGGACTGAATTAAGTGTTTGTTCATGTGACTGAAAACAAGAATGCTAGTCAAGAGTACAACCGTGTCTCTGGAGACTGATCCTGTGTATAAATATGGGCGCTGTGTAAGCATCAGCTCAAAGTGTCTGCCGGAGCTGTGAATCCAGAAGCAACAAGTGTCACAGCCACTCATTGAAATGGTGTATCCAGTCATCTGGCGGATACGAGAAGTTTACTGCCCTTTGATTTCAGCCTTTGGAATTGCCGGTAAGACACAGTGTCAGCTGCCGTTGGTAGGAATTGAAGTTTAATTCCAGTGTTGAGATTGTTTCTATCGCTAGTTTCCACTGTCAGATGTCGAGTCCTAGGTATCCCGCATTTCCACAATGCAATGGAAACACTGGGACTGTGGATTCCGGGATCCGGATATAAAATCAAACCGCTGCGGGAATTTAGCGATCCCGCCAATATCTCTGGCATTCAGCGGACCAGACAGAGTCCTTCCTGCCACTGTACGTGTTGTACGTGCTGCTGTGTTGCTGATCTTGTCGCAGCTGCACTGGTTTTGCAAATATAACCATATAACCATATAGCAATTACAGCACGGAACAGGCTATCTCAGCCCTTCCGGTCCGTGCAGAATGCTTACTCTCACCTAGTCCCACCGACCCGCACTCAGCCCATAACCCGCCATCCCTTTCCTGTCCATATACTTATCCGTTTTAATGACAAAATAGAACCTGCCTCTACTACTTCTACTGGAATTTCGATCCACGCAGCTACCATTTTCTTAGTAAAGACGTTCCCCCTCGTGTTACCCCTAAACTTTTGCCACTTAACTCTAAACTCATATCTTCTTCATGAATCTCCCCTACCCTCAAAGGAAAAAAAAAGCCAACGTCAACTCTACCTTTCCCCCTCATAGTTTTAAATACCTCTATCAAGTCCACCCTCAACCTTTTACGCTCCAAAGAATAAAGACCTAACTTGACCAACCTTCAGGGAATTTATACAGCCAACGGACATTATACCAGTTGCTTGTCTGCACTTGGATAAGAGCTGTTGTCTCTGTTTGCTGTAATAATCAAACCATCGACTGGTAGTAACATTTTGGCAACTGCGTGGAATTCGATGTTGTATCATGAAACTTGCGGATTTTTAATAAACGTGTTTGTTGTGAGTCAATGTGAAGCAGTGCTGTATACGCAATGAATCTTTATTGATAATGTACCCCACGCAAGTTTTACTGAGAAAGCTAGGAGCTATGGAATCCAAGGAAACATTGCTTTGTGGATCCAGAACTGGCTTGTCCACTGAAGATAACGAGTGGTTATAGTCGGGTCATATTCTGCATGGAGGTCGGTGACCAGTGGTGTGCCTCAGGGATTTGTTCTGGGACCCCTAATCTTTGTGATTTTTATAAATGACCTGAATGAGGAAGTGCAGGATGGGTTGGTAAATATGCTGATGACACAAGGTTGGAGGTGTTGCGGATAGTATGGAGGGCTATCAGAGGTTACAGCAGAACAGTGATAAAATGCAAAACAGGCCTGAGAAGGACCAAATGCAGTTCAACCCAGTTAAGTTAAGGTATTTCATTTCGGTAGGTCAAATATGATGTCAGAATATAGCATTAATTGTAAGACTTTTGGCAGTGTTGAGGATCGGAGGGAAGTTTGGTCTGTGTCCGGAGGACACTTAGAGCTGCTGCCCAGATTGACTTTGCGGTTAAGAAGACATACAGTGTATTGGGCTTCATCAATCGTGGGAATGAGATTAAGAGCGCAGTTTAATGTTGCAGGCATATAGGAACCTGGTTAGACCCCACTTGGAGTACTGTGCTCAGTTCTGGTCGCCTCACTACAGGAAGGACATGGAAACAATGTGCAGAGGAGATTTAAAAGTATGTTGCCTAGATTGGGGAGCATGCGTTATGAGAAAAGGTTGAGAAAACTCAACCTTTTCTCCATGGAGCAACGAAGGATGAGAGGTGACCTGATAGAGTGTTTAAGGTGATTACAGGCATTGATCGTGTGGATAGTCAGAGGATTTTTCCGAGGGCTGAATGGTTGGAACCAGAGGGCAATGTTTGAAGGTACTTGCAAGGAGGTACAGATGAAATGTCAGGAGTAAATTGTTTTTTTTTTAACGCAGAAAGTGGTGGTGCGTGGAATGGGCTGCCAGCGGAAGTGGTGGAGCCGGAATAGGCTCTTTTAAGAGACTCCTGGATAAGTCCATGGAGCTTAGAAAAATATAGGGCTATGGGTAAGCCGAGGTAATGTCGAAGTTAAGGACATGTTCGGCACAGCTTTGAGGGCCGAAGTGCCTGTATTGCTTTGTAGGTTTTCTATGTTTCTATGTTTGCCACTTCATGCTTATGAATACTGTAAATTGTATTGTATTAATGCTACATCTGACACTGTTACATACACGGGACTGCGGCACCGAGCTCACTACTGGACGGAGAATTCCTCTGGTGATGGATTCTATGAGATGCGTCATGTCCTTCTGTGCGGCTGGGTCAGACTGAACTGTTTCTGTTGGAATCGGTCAATGTTCGGTTTCAAAGTGTGTGAGCTGGGAAATGGGAGAGTAGGCAACACTAACAGATACTTCTAGAAGCACTACGCCCCAGACAGTTTGTATGGAAAGAGAAGCCAGTTAGCACTCGTGTCGTGGTTCTGTTTGAGAACAGTTCTGAGAAAAGACTCTAATTGTTTTTCCACATATTCTGCTTTGACTGGATGAGTGTTCCCAGCATTTTCTGATTTTTGTTCCTTCCTTCGGCTGTTCTGTCGCTGACAGGGAGCGTCAAGGAAACTGAGGATTGTCAAATAGAAAAGTCCCGCCATCAGCGTCGAATTTATTGATTCCATACACACGAGATGCGAAATGTGCCGCCGTAGAATGTTCATTTAGTGTTGACTCTCAGGAGGTCCTTTCCCAGCTACTTCACATTTCCGTCATCAGTAAGAAATCTGTAAACAGATTGTACTAATTTTATTTTACAGATAAACTTCCGTGTCTCCACCTGCTCTGCATTCTCTCTCGATCCACCCACGGCTAAATGCAAAAATAATGTGGAAATATTACACGATCCACTCCAATTGCTGCATTGGCTTCTGCTCAGTATTTTCTAAACTTGCAGTACCCCGTCTCGCTTTCGACAAACGGTGGTGATTCTGATCCTGTCCAGGGGAAAGTGCGTTCTCTCCAAATATGTATCTCGCTAACTAGTGGGGATGACAACGACCCATCTCCTAGTGGTAATCTCGAATCCGCTGCTGAAGTGGACTGCTGGGATTTAGGTTCCCAGATTATGCCTGTGGATCACCGCGGATCACAGCTGTGTGTAGAATCCTCTTATGGTTAATATTTGAGAGCACAACGACCTCTGTCTGTCTGTCTGACTGTCGCTTTCACCGTCGATCGATTTGTGGCTATTTGCTATGAGAAGCTGAAAACAAATATTTTGCACCGAGAGAACGGCGGCTGTAGTTGTAGGAACAGTGAGTTGTGCTGACCTGTATGGAGAGTGTCCCCTGGGGCTTTGTATACGAGCACCTAGAAATAATTGACCGTGTTCCCTGGTATTGTGTCGCTGCAGCGAGCTACAGAAACTCCCATCATGGGAGGCATTTACACTGTTTCACCTCATTTTAACCCCTAGTGTCCCATGCTTTCTGATTTTGCTGTTCAATGTTCAGACAGTCAGGCTGATTGTAGCGGCCAGTCGAGCTCGCAGGCGGCTCCGGGGACAAACTAGTGGAGAGAATAACAGGGAGCGGGAGATTGAGACCCGTCGCAAATCCATCATTTTACTCTTCTCCAATTCCCCGGCATCAATAGATAAAACACTGCTTCTCGATCACTTTTCCTCACATTGTTCAAATGCAAAAATTCTGGTTTGTTTCTCTCGGAGTGGATGGAATCACGTTTTCCCATATGTTGTCAAATTGCAGATGTTCACTCAATCACTTCTGTCTGCGTCCATAAACCCCTTCTCCACCTATCGCAATACTGATTCTGCCACCAAGCTCCATAACTGCAGCGGACACGAATATAATACACTTGGTCCCATATCCAAATGACTATATCGACAGTGAACAGTTGGGGCATAGACACAATCCAGCAGTTTCTGTTCAGACCACAGATTCCCAAATTGAAAGTGTCCCATTTATTCACCATTTCTGCCTTTGAACGGCTTCTGATTGTCAGTCCATACAAACTCATTATCCAGAACACCATGTGCTTGTCAGTATCTTTTCTAAATTACACCCACACCTGATTCATCGTTTCCCAATTTTCCATCTGATTGTCCTTTCCTGCATCACACTGACTATGCGAGCGCTCTTGTTACTGTCCCCCAAAACCTCGCGTGGGTAAATGGAGTCTGGGTCACCTGTAGGACCCTACACCTACAGTGTCCACCTGTTGGACACTGGGATGGTATACAGTGTAAATATTGATCACCTCTGTTGGAGTGTAACAGGTGTATTGGAAACGTGTATCTTGTGTTTGGGCTCAGATTCGGACTGAGTATCTCTTCTCTCAGTAAGTTTGCAAACTATCAGCTGTCAGCACTTCTCTGTTCTCTAACACACCTTGTCAGTGAGAGACGGGTGGCTGTTCTGTGCCTTCTGCCTCGACAGGAGGAAAGTCGGAGGCGGGTAGGAGAAGTAAATTGGGCCAGTGAGGGGGAGATAAGTGTCAGGCGGTTCTGTGGAGTAACTGGTGCAGACAGTGCCAGAGTCAACTTGTCTGTCCATTTATTTGACGCTGTCTTTGTCCATGAATATGTTCATCTCCCAATATAGAGTACCATTTTTGTTATTTACCCGGACAGCCATTTCTCTTCCGGTTGAAAAAAATATTTCCAAATGTTCCTTTGATCTCTGGCAGATTTGAGATGGTCATGAAAGTCTATTACATCAACAACATCAAAAAAGCGGGAGGAACTCAGCAGAGTTTATGCAGCATTCAGTGTGTTTGTGCTGTCCTCGATTCCAACATCTGCAGATTTTCTCATGTTTGTACATGAGCAACCTAATCATCTGATTGTTGCTGTGCCAATATTGTTCTGTCTATTTTATCTCTGTTCTTATCTGTGTGTGTGTGCGTGCGTGTGTGTGTGTGCGTGTGTGTGTGTGTGTGTGTGTGTGTGCGTGTGTGTGTCTTCGTGCACGTGTATGTGTGTTGGACAATGTGTGTGGCCCGGAGGGATGTGAAGTACTGAAGGAGAGTTTAAACTGGGAAATAGCAAAGAAAGACGTTAGGGATCCGACAGTACTGGTGAACTCCTTCCAGATGAATATCAAACACCAAACTCTGAGTGAATTCTGTGAACGTGGCTGCTCGGCGACAACACTCAGCCTTTGGCATTAAAGCTCCACCACATGAATGGAAAATGCCCAAGGTAACGCCCGCGAATTTTGATGCGCTTATCTTCAATCAGCCCGGGATTTACATCAGAGTCAATGGTGCAGAATTCAAGTGTTCGTTCAAGTGGCTGTAACGAAGAAAGCTAGTCAGGGGCATAATCGTATCTCTGGAGACCGATCCTCTGTATAAATCGGGGCCGTTTGGAAAGGATCAGCTCAGAGTGTCTGCCGGAGCTGTAGAGTCAGGAGAAACAGCGCTCACACATTCTCACTGAAATGGAGTATCCAGTCATCTGGCGGATAGAGGACGTCTACTATCCTTTTATTTCAACCTTTGGAATTCCCGGTAAGCCGCAGTGTCAGCTGCCGTTGCTGGGAAATGAGGTTTAATGAAAATATTGTGATTATTTCTGTCGCTGGTTTCCACTGTCACATGTCCAGTGCTAATATTCCAATATTCAGGAATTGTATGGAAACACACGGATTGTGGATTGTGGAATCTGGATCTGAAGACCGCTGCAGAAATGTCGCGGATCCCTCAACACCTGCGGAACGCAGCTGCCTGTATTCAACGATGTGATGATCGGGTATCAAAGCAGGTGAACTGTATTCGGAAATATTGTTCCGCATACATTATAACAATTGATTCACTACGTTTGTATGGAAGCGGCTGTCTGAGGTCGGAGTAACAACCAAACCATTGACTGGTAGCAACAGTTTAGCAACTGTACGCAGTTGCATGTTGCATCAAAACGTCGCGGATCTTTAATAAATGTGTAGGATATGGCTGAATGTGAAACTGTAGATGGACAACACAATGAAGTCATTGCTGAGCAATTACCGCCATCGACGTGTTGTTTCATAGCTATCAGTACTGTGAGATGTCTTCCTTGTTGTCTACATCTGACACTGCTACAAACATGGGACTACGACACCGAGCTCAGGCTGGACGGAGAGTTCCTCTCCCCGGCTTCCCTGTGATGGATTCTGTGGGAGGCGCCGTGTCTGTCTGTGAGATTGTGTCAGACTGCGCTGTGTTTGATGGTATGTCGATGCTCTGTTACGAAGTCAGTGAAGATGCAAATGGGGGGAAAGGAAACTCACCCGGGGAACTCTAGAAGCACGAAGCCCGGAACAGCTTGTGTGGAAAGAGAAGCGAGTTAACACTCGTGTCAGGGACCTCACTGAGAACGGTTCTGAGGAAAGAATCGCAGATGTTTATCCACATTTTCCTTTTTGCCTAGAGAAGCGTTTCCAGTTTTAGATTTCCCCTGCCACATCACATTTCGGTCATCGGTAGGAACTGTGTCCCTGTACCCCGAGGTCCCTCTGATCTACAACACTCCCCAGGGTCCCCGTCTACCTGTGACTCCATGTTCAGAGAATCATGTCCCTGTACCCCGACGTCCCTCTGAACTATCATATTGAAGATCATATTGACCTTATTTTACTGCGTGTACAACGTCCTGTGTATGTTTCTCAAAATGGGTTTTTTGGTTTGTTAAGAGTAGGAATGCTTCTTTGATAAGTGTTTCTCACGTCGAGGAAGGTGGACGTGCGCTGCACTGCTTGGCTGACCACGGGGCGTGGTCCTAGGTGCGAAGACGTGGAGGTCGGAGGCAAGTGACGAGGGGTCGAATGGTTCGATGCTTGAGCTCCAACGATGTGCACTAAACTGACTGAACGTTGATAAGTTGGCGCCTTTCTGTTTTTTTTTACCTTGCATATATATTGTATTGCCTAATTCTCTTTTAATTTTAGTAAACTCTTTAAAGTGTATTTCATAACGGTATTTGTTGTGGGGTTGATACTGTGGGCGGGCGCGAGGCATAAACTCGATTCTCACAGCACCTGCGTGAACGGGAGGTGGGATTGGTGTGTGGCTGGATCTCCTTTTCCCCTAGACATATACCAGCGTGTTGGTTAAGTGTTACATGCATAAACTCCTTCTCTGCCTCCGTCACCTCTGGACCTTCTCTCCACCCTCCCAACGGTAAAGGCAAAAATAAAGTGAAAACATGAAAGGATCCGCTCACGCTGCTGCATTGCTCTTTGTTCAGTATATTCCCTACGTGATGTTCTCTGTCTCTCTTCCAGCGAACTTGGTGGCGATTCTGATCCTGTCCCGTGGAAAGTGCGGTCTCTCGAAATGTGTCACTCGCTACATGTTTGGAATGGCAGCGGCCGATCTCCTGGTCGTTATCTTCGATCCGCTACTGACGAGCACAGCTGGGATTTATTTTTACGAATCATTCCTGCGCATCACTCCTGTGTGCAGACTCCGTGAATGGTTGATATTTGCGAGCACGGCGACCTCGGTCTGGCTGACTGTTGCTTTCACCGTCGATCGATTTGTGGCTATTTGCTGTGAGAAGCTGAAAACAAAATATTGCACCGAGAGAACGGCGGCTGTGGTTATCGGGGCAGTGAGTCTGCTGGTCTGTTTGGAAACTGTTCCCTGGAGCTTTATATATGAACCTTGGGTAATAATTGATGGTGTTCCTTTGTATTGTGTTTTTACATCGAACTTCCAAAACTCTCCCTCATGGGCAGCATTTGCGATATTTCACCGGATAGTAACCCCTTGTGTCCCATTCTTTCTGATTTTGATGTTCAATATTCTGACTGTCAGGCGGGTTCTCGCGGCCAGTCGAGCTCGTAGGGGGCTCCGGGTACCAAAGAGTGGAGAGAATGACAAGGACCGGGAGATGGAGAACCGACGCAAATCCATCATTTTGCTCTTCAGCATAACCGGCAGTTTCACTTTGTTGTGGGTAACACAGGTGGTATTTTATATCTATAAATACATTTCAAAGAGCTTTGTTTATTCTGTCACGGATCCCCGTTACATCACAGAAAAGGCAGCGGGAATGCTGCAGGTTCTTAGTTCCTGCACCAACACGTGTATTTACGCCCTGACTCAAAGCAAATTCCGAGGGGAACTGAAGAATGCCGTGAAATACCCAATAATTCAGATTTTGAAAGTTATTAAACGT
The DNA here is from genome assembly GCF_030144855.1 of Hypanus sabinus. NCBI lineage: Eukaryota > Metazoa > Chordata > Chondrichthyes > Myliobatiformes > Dasyatidae > Hypanus > Hypanus sabinus. The sequence continues at coordinate 117,685 of NW_026779191.1, forward strand.
TAGAAACAAATGGTGTACTTTACGAGGTTTCAGCTGCTTTCATGTTCCCTATTCCGCACACAACCTTGCCCCCACTTCTGGGTAAATGTAAACAATGTGAGGAACAGAGTCACAAGATGCTCGAAGTACAAAACAACACACAATGTCAGAGTCCCGATGAAGCGGCTCGACCCGAAACGACGACAGCCTTCGCTTTCCAACAGCTGCTGCGTTGTCTGATGAATTTCCCCAGCATTTGGTGTGTGTTGCTTAGAGTTTGCAATAACTGTTGACAGCCGATCCCGACGGTATCACTAGCCCCAGCGTCCCAGAGATCCCCTTCCCCCCTCCGTCCAACCTTCTGATCTGATTAAGTTGATATTTGAAGCGAACATGTTACCGCTAATTCACTGTTCTATTGAAGCAGCCTGAGCTGGAGTTTATTTCCTTCTCTAACCAGCGCTCCTGCTCCCGCACAGGCGGTTCCTTCCTGCACACACCTTTTCTCCTCTTCCTCTACCTGTACCCTCTCCTTCTCTCTTTCAACTTGAAGTTTACCAGTAATAGAAATCAGAATTGCAGCTGTTTTATACAGGACGACTAAGTACCACTATTTAGAGAAAGAGAGTGGGAACGCCATCGCGAGAGAGGCATCTCGCAATAAAAACCGCCAGAGAGACTCTATAAGGGAGAGCGTTAGAGAGAGGAAGAGAATGGGATATTGCGAGGGAGAGCGGGAGAGAGAATCAGACATTAGGAGGGAGAACACACGACAGAGGAACCGATAGAGAAACAGACTTCACGCGGGAGAGAGAGGGAGAAGGAGAGGGAACGGCTGATAACGAGAGATTGAGAGAAAGAATGGGATCGCGAGAGGGAGAGAGAACGAAAACAAGAGATCGCAAGGGAGAACGCGGGGGAAGGAAAACGAGGGAGAGAGAGAGGAGAGAGAGAAAACGAGAGTCACAGAGAGACAGACAAACAGGCAGACGGACAGACAGCCAGACAGACAGACAGATATTGATGTTTTGAGCCTAACAACAGTGAAGGGAAGTGGGATCCAATATGATCTTATCCTGATCAGTATCAACGTGGTATTTGGCGGTGCTAACACTTTTTCCGACCCTGTGCAAAGAACTCTTGAATAATGTCTGATAGATAACAGAAAAAAAGAAAACAGAAATAAAAACATGACCAGAAACAAGAGAGAGGCTGCGGACGCAACTCACCCAAAATGCTGGATGAGATCAGCAGGCCAGGCAGCATCTAGGAAACGTGAACAATCACGCAGAACGTCCGCTGTGTTCCTTCAGCATTTTGTGTGTTACAACAGAACCAAGGTAATTAATGGACCAATGGCACTGTTAATACTGAAATCTCGTGAGTTGGTGAATAATTAGAGAGATGACATACTAAGTGAAGATTTATATACAGAACGACCTGCCCGAGATGAAGGTGATTTGAGGAACCGTTCTCCAAGATGTTCAGACATGATCCCGCTCTTCACTGGTTGGTCCCTGGGCTCAACTCAAGTTACTTCAGAACAGGTAATATATAAATATTCACTCTAAATATAAGCTTCAAAAAGGGGCAGTTACTGGGTACACACTTGAATGATTTTCTGAGAAGGCCGCAAAACGAATTCATGGGAGTCGAGCGGTGGGTGATATGTGAAAAGAATTGTTTGAGGCGTTTGACCAGAATCCTCAGAATCATTTCTTCCAGAAAGCAGAGTAAGGAACTTATTTATGATTCAGCGTTTCCAAGACATCTGTTATGTACCCGTTTTATTTCTAATAATTGGTAAATTACCTTACAGAGGAAGTGGATAGGAGTCGAAATGATAATTTGCAGGTTGAAGCGCCACGGACGGTAGCGATTAGAGAGACACTTTTCCAGCTCCGGCCTTTGGAAATACAAAGGCACACAATTCTGGGACGAGGTTATTCACGCTTAAATGCTGTGATGTGTCACACGGGTCAGTTGTTCCTGCTTGTTTATCCTGTAATATTATATCCAAGTGGTTATTATGGATTGTCCTATCTGCAATAATGTATTGATTATCCTATAGTTTGTAAGATTTTGACTCTAAATGAGGATCAGGCCTAAATTCATAGTGCCTTAATGAAGTTATGGTGGTCCTGAATGGGTTGGTATTTTAAAGCAAGATTTTTGTGAATGTTATTTGCAACATGATTGTACCTTTGTACGTAATCAGATTGAGTTAAACTGCTATAGGATCCTGGAATGTGTTGGATTGTGTCTGGTTTCTCTTGGCATTTTCTGCATTTATTGCCGTGTTTGTTTGTCTTTTATGTATTTCTGTTTATTTTAAAATGTAATTCCCAAGGCACCCCTGTTTCTGGGAAGAGGTCTCCAACTCAGAGTCGGGCGCTCGATGCTTCCTTGTCACCATCTGGTCTGCTCAGATCATTGGGATATCTCCCATGGAGGGTCATACTCATTCCACTGGTTAATGTTTTCTTCGATGGTGATGATTCATTTTTCTGAGTTGGCCTTTCATTTAAGTCTTCTGGTCTGTATTTCAAATCAGATTTGCATATACCTGTCTGGTGTGCTGAGCCCTGTTTATTTTGTATGAAAATATATACTTTAGAAACCTTATCAGACTGTTTTCTAGTGACTATTATAGCTCTTCCTGGTTCTGTCCCTGGTAGTTTTCATCTAAGTGGTAAAACGGGTTTTCTGAATTTGTCATTTCAGTTCTTCTTTTTCTTTGTGAAGTTTCCTGATTGGAATGGGACTAAGGTATTTTGAAAAAAGAATACACAAATATGGATATAACAAAAGTGCGAATGGATATCAGACCACTGCAAAACGAGGCCGTACTGGTAGTAATGGGAAACATGGAGCTGGCTGATGAAATTAATAAGTATTTTACATCGGTCTTCACTTCAGAAGACACGAGCAGGATGGTGGATGTCCAGATGTCAGTGGTCAGAATTATGTAAAGTTACATTACTCATGAGAAGGTTCTTGGGAAGCAGAAAGGTCTGAAGGTAAACCGGTCACCCGGAGTAGATGGTGCACATCTGAGAGTTCTGAAAGAGGTGGCTGAAAAGTGTCTGGAGGGTTTAGTAACAATGCTTCAAGAATCAGTGGGCTCTGGTATGGTTCTGGAAGACAGGAAATTTGGAAATATCACTCCACTCTTCAAGAAGGTTGAGAAGTAGAAGATACAAGATTATGGGCCAGTTAGTCTGACCTCACTGGATAGGAAGATACCGGATTCGGATGTTGAAGAATGTGTTTTCAGGGTATTTGGGGCACATGATAAAATCAGCCATTTTCAGCATGTTTCAGATTTGGAAATAATTATTACTCCGGGTCTGGAGCAGCAAAAAAAAACCCTAATAAAAATATATATCCACAGCTTATACACTGCATACATGTCCAGAAAGTGTCGTAAGGCACAGGATGTCTGTCCATAAGGCGACTTACAGAAAATGATAAACGTGCGTCGTTTAGCAGTGTGGAAGCGTGTGTTAGTGGGTAGAGTTATTGATCAGACGTATTGCTTGGGAAATTTAGCTGTTTTAGGTTTGGTAGACCTCGTGTGAATACTACGTAGTCTCCTACCTGATGGTCGTAGGACAAGCTGTCCATGAGTTGGGAAGGTGGAGGGAGATTGTGAAAATCAGGCTGGTGCTTGCTCTCAAGAGAGGGAAATTGGAGAATACAAATCAGATGGCTTTTTAGTTAAGGTTGTGCAACCATGGAGAATGTAGTTCTGGATTGGGTGTTGTGCAATGAATCAAATTGGTTTTGGAAGCTCAAGGAAAGGAAATGGTGAGGAGTCAGTAATCAGAATATGATAGAATTCACCCTGCAGTTTGAGAGGTAAAGCTATAAAAAGATTCATCATGATTAGTGGAGTGAGATGAACTGCAGATTCACGAGAGAGGAGTTCACCAAAGTTGATTGGAAGGAGACACTAGCAGGGATGATGGTTGAATAGCAACGGCTTCCTTATGCCAACACTTCCCTCTTCCCACCCCACTCTAGCTTTCACCTTTAAGTTTATGTAAATGTGATGTTGGTATTCAATACGAGAGGACTAGAAGGCAGGATATAATACTAAGGCTTTAAACGGCCTTGGTTAGACCACACATGGCAATTATGAGATGGTGATATGGTCTCCTTATCTCTGAAATTATGTGCTGGAATTGAAGAGGTTCCAGAAGATGTTCATGAAAATGATTCTGGCACTGACAGGGTTAAAGCACGAGGAGCATTTGGTGTCTCTGGGCCTGTTCCCGCTGGAGTTTAGATTAATGAAGCGATGTGGGCATCATTCTCGAATATTGAAAATCCATGATAAACTGGATGTGGAGAATATGGTTCCGATGTTTGGGGAGTCTAGAACTGGAGGACGCAGATAGAGTGGATGTGGAGAGGATGTTTCCTATAGTGGGGGAGTCTAGAACTGGAGGACGCAGATAGAGTGGATGTGGAGAGGATGTCTCCTATAGTGGGGGAGTCTAGGACCAGAGGACACTGATAGAGTGGATGTGGAGAGGATGTCTCCTATAGTGGGGGAGTGTAGGACCAGAGGACACAGATAGAGTGGATGGGGAGAGGATGTTTCCTGTAGTGGGGGAGTCTAGAACTGGAGGACGCAGGTAGAGTGGATATGGAGAGGATGTCTCCTATAGTGGGGTAGTCTACGACCAGAGGACACAGATAGAGTGGATGTGGAGAGGATGTCTCCTGTAGTGGGGGAGTCTAGAACTGGAGGACACAGGTAGAGTGGATGTGGAGAGGATGTCTCCTATAGTGGGGGAGTCTAGGACCAGAGGACACTGATAGAGTGGATGTGGAGAGGATGTCTCCTATAGTGGGGGAGTCTAGGACCAGAGGACACAGATAGAGTGGATGTGGAGAGGATGTTTCCTATAGTGGGGGAGTCTAGGACTAAAGGACACAGATAGAGTGGATGTGAAAAGGGTGTTTCCTACAGTGCAGAGTCCAGGATCAGGGGGATCACCTTCAGAATAGAGGGACCTCAATTTAGAACAGAAATGAGGAGTAATTCTCCTGTGTGTCTTATGATTGTGGCTGATCTATTCTCCTGTGCCCATTCCCCTTGCTACTTTAAATGATTACCTATGTACCCCTCAAATATACCCAAGCAACCGGTCGGGGGGGGGGGGGTGGGTAACAAACCTGAAAGAATCTGTACTCATCTAGATAGATAGACTCATCATTGATCCCGAAGAAAATTATATGGAAGATATAGAATTCCTGAGATTTCCACCCGTCTCCAGTTAAAATGAGCGGCCTATATCAATTCCTGTCTTGCTTCTCTCACCAAGAGAGATATCAGACCTCTCTCCCTTATTTATCTCCCCTTCTACATCCCTACTTCTATCGCCATTTAACTCCCCCATTTTTCTCCCTCCACTATTCCTTCCCCCTCTCTCTTCAGTCACTTCTTTCTCCCAAGCTTTTTTCCCGTCTCTCGCTCCATGTTCATTTCTCACTCACGTCCGCTTCATTTCCCGCTATTCTCTTCCCTCCCTGTCGCCCCGCCTTTTTCCTACCCCTATTTCTCGCCTCCGCTTCTCCACTCCCATCTCTCCTCAGACTGTGCTATTGGCCTTGTTGCTCTCTTCCTCCTTTTTTCGCTTTCCCCGTCTCTCTCTCCCTCCCAATCTATCTCTACCACCGCTCATCCTGTCTCTCCGCAGTTCCACTATCATTTCTCTGTACTCCTCTTTCTGTCCCCCCTCCCTGTCTCCCCCCTCTCCCACTTTCTTTTCCCCTCCCTAAGGATAAACTTTTTATCAACGAAAACTGGAACAACACTCTGTACGGCCACATGCTATCCTGTTAAAAAATGCACACCACTGAACAGATATGAAAGTTCAGTCCAGAAATAGGGGGAGGAAAGAGCACCATTAAGCAGTGATTCCCATCGTAGGGGGTTACGTGTTCCATGGGGGCTTTAGGGGCAAATAACAGTGGTCAGGTACGTTCAAGATTCTTGGTGTGGCGGTGTGGCAATATAAACTATATAAGACCTGAGTCAGACCCCACTTGGAATACTGTGTTCAGTTCTGGTCACCACAGTACAAGAAGAATGTGGATACGTGCCTAATAAAAATAGTTTTAGTATATTTGGCATTTTCTCCTTGGAGTGACGGATGATGAGAGGTGACCTGATAGAGGTGTATTAGATTATGAGGGGCATTGATCGTGTGGATAGTCAGAGGCACTTTCTCGGGGCTGAAATGGTTAACATGAGGGCGAATAGTTTTAAGGTGCTGGAAATCGTTCCTGAGTTAAGGTCAGGGATAAGTTTGTAATGCATAGACTGATGGGTGTGTTTAATGCTCTGCCGGCGGTGGTGGTGGAAGCGGATACAACAGGGTCTTTTAAGAGCACTTAGATAGGTACATAGAGCTTAGAAAAATAGAGGGCTGTGTGCTAGGAAAATTCCAGGCAATTTCTAGAGTAAGCCAAATGGATGCCACAACATTGTGGGCCAAAGGGCCTGTAATGTGCTGTAAATTTCTATGTACTATAACTTGCGGTACCAGGGCCTGGAACACAGAAGAAGCCATAGCTCCGCAGGCAGCGAGCGCTCCTCGTCACAACCGTCTGAAAATTGGCAACCTCCTCCCACCTAACCAGCCTAACAGACGTTATTGGGGAAGCATAAATGAGCAACCAGAGTGCTCAACAGTTGCCCTTGACTCATGGAACGGAACAAGCTCATGCAATTTAACAGTCTAGCCCCGATAATGATGGATTAGTACGTACGGCAGGATTTCTGTGAGTTTGAAGGCGATGAAAACTTGAATTCTAATTCTGCGAAGAGCCAGAAACTTCAAAAAATTCGTCTTTACGTAACTGGAGTATGGTTTTATTCTATTTCCGTCAGATCTGTGATGCCCATGTATCTTATTCGCAATACTGTACTGTCTAATGAAACACTGAAAACATCGAGATTGCAGGAACACTTCCGTAAGAGACACCCTGAAAAGGCGACCTATGGTATTACTCAGTTCCAGAAGATGAAAGAAGCATTTGGATAGCGTTGCACACTCGAGTTATTTGTTCGGAAAGCTAAAAACTACGTTGATCATGGTCTCATTGCTTCTCATAACATTTCCAAAATAACAGCAATGTGTGAAAAATCTCTTACAATTAGTGAAAGATTATTAATGGCTGTAGTGTCAGAAGTGCTCACCACTGTTCTCAAAATGGATACCAGTATTTAAAATCAATTCCCCTGAGTAATAGCTCTGTATCTTTTCGTATTGATGAAATGAGTAAGGAGATTAAGTATCACTATGCACAGAACTATAAAAAAAGAACAGAATTTGCGAGACAACTGTGTGAGAAAACGTGGCATTGCAAATGGCGTCTGTACGGTTTATCAAAGACAGAGAAGTAGACGAATATTTTATCTATTGTAAAAAGTTGAAAAACAGATATCAACGGGGAGTCTGTCTACGAGACCTCAAAATGTATATTGATGACAACATTATTCTGAACAGGAACATGATTTCTTGTGCAACGGGTTGTGCACTAGGTCGCCAGGCCTGGAATTAGTGGAATTTATGAAAATTAAATTGCAAGTCTGTGGTATCATTCATTGTCAACATCCAACAGCTGCTGTGAAGTGCACAGGTACTGTGAGAACTAGATAAATTAAAAGTTAAAGCAGAATATTTTGTCTATGCTGGCATATGGTAGCCATGTTTTTACACTATGGGAGCGCTGTAAATTACATTCGGTCTAAGAAGGGCGAGCGTGGCAAGTATGAAGGGCTTCAGGAGGTCATTGTGGGCTTTAAGAAAAGGTTGGCAAACACTGCTCTGGAAGGGTTAGCCAATGGATAAGCATAACCGTCCATGGAAGAGATCCCCACGATCTGAGCAGACGAAGGATCAACGGAAACACGTCCGTCGACAGGCTCAAAGTTGGAGACGTCTTCCCTGAAACTAGATGATTCTTTGTGGCAATATTGGTCCAGGTGGTTAAGACAAAAACATCAAAAATGCACAATAAAAGGCTAACAAATGCACGACAATAAAAACAGAATATGCCATGTGAAACCAGAAAGTATCCCACACATTGTAGTATCCTGCAACAGTTTAATTCAATCAGATTACTTACACAGGCACCATCAAGTGACAAACATCTTTCACCAAATTCATACTTTAAGATACACCATCATGAAACATGCCTACATTATTATAAATACACTCCTAATCCAGTTTTAGAGGCAGGACCCATCAACCGATCCATTATTAGAGATGGGATACCTGGAACCTGCCCAAAAATAATAATACATAATAAAATAACAATTTATTTAATAGCTACGGCCATTACGAAGACACACTACGCACGGAAAGCAGTAAGTATAAAACACAGGAAATATGCTGACGGAAGAGGAAAATTAACGACTATTGTACAGGAAGAGGGTATACATTGTCCTAGTTGTAATATATACGACTGGTATCATCCGAAAATCACTACACAACAACATTAAACATTTCGACCCGCACAACAATACTTATAAAATCTCCAGAATGGCACAGCACTATACAACACTAAAATAGCCCAAACTTTGAAAAATAAGTGGGCTTGTCTGTGTCCATAATGTAATTTTTACCTGTTTTAGCTGAGATAAAAAAATAATAATAAGCATTCGATTCTAGGGGATGCATCGATTTAAATATATGTATTGATAAGTATGCAAGTCAATGCAGAGGAGAGTCAGCATGGAATTTGATCGGAAGGACTTTTGTTAGAAATGAGGAAGTGAGATGGCATTATTTTCCTTGAAGCAGAGTAGGCACCGGAGGTTTCCGTAACAATTTGCGCAATTAGGAATGAGTGCTGTGGTGTTAAACATCTTTGTCTAATGTGACGGACAAGCGCAAGCTTTACTGTAAGTTGTGTTAATTTCCTTTTTTTTCTTCATTCTTATGCAAGAGTCTAAAGCAACAAATGAGTTGCATTTTTTGCTGATTTGGCCTGGAATGTCTCCAGAACCTATCCCACTTTCTCATGACCGAAAGGCGTCTGGCGTTGACGAAAGCGGGAATATGGAAAATTGAAGATAAAAGCTAGGATGATAATGATTGATAGGAATGGACTACTCGCCGCTGCCACGTTTTCCGATGACCGCAGGTTCTGGAGTGTCAAGATGGAAAACATTACGACCGCCTCCGAGAAGAGCTTAGATACGTTGTTTGTTAATTAGTTGAATAATTGACGTGAGCAGATATTTCGCTGCGTTGATAAACTGCTCTCTGAACTTGGACTGAATTACCCCGTAAATAAACGTGCTTGTGCAGCAACATAATATCAGCAGTATGTATCCCGACTGTTGAAATATTAATTCAGAATCGCTGTAATTATTTGGATCCAATCTGGCAATTGTGTAATAAAGGATTTCAGCAAAACTCAACGACCACAGGATGATGAAGCTCCCGGAGATGGTGAGAAGTAAGATTGCAGACCTTCTCCTGCTCTCCATCTCGGGGTCCCTGCGGTTCTCCGCCTTGCCCTGACCCCTCAGCGTGTCTCTCTGTCAGAGCGTTGAACAATAGTATTAGCATGAACGAGAGGAATGGCGTTTGAATGGTAGTAAAACACTTATATTCCACCCAGCCGGCACCGGTATAGTGGCTCTGCTTTGTAGTACAGTCCCAGGGTATATGGTCAATCACTTTCAGAGGACAATTCCTAAAGCATTCGGGCACAGCTTTAAAACAGAGCAGAACGCCGGTTGTTGTCAGAACCACAGCCGCATTTTCCCGGTGCAATACTTGGCTTTCAGCTTCTGGCAAGAAATTGCAACAAACCGATCAAACGTAAAAGTGAAGGGGAACCAGACAGAACAGTCAGTGGCTGCAAATCCCAGTGTGGAGATCTCATTGCATATGGGGGTGATGTCCAGGCAAGTCCCTGGGAAGTAGTAGTAACTGACCCGCCACGTTATGACATCAAAGCAGATGGTTAGAAGATCCGCCGTTGCCATGGCCACGAGGTAACAAGTGGTGCAGGTGGAGAGGCCACACTTTCCTCGATACAGGATCTCAATCACTACTAAATTCACTGGGGGAGGGGAAGCAAAAAAGAATGAGTGAATTACAGTCTCACCACTGTGGGTCTCTGAGAAAAGTTAAGCTGAGAATTGAGAACAATCAAACTTTGCAGAAAGCTCATTTTTGTAGGTTTAAGAGGCGTAAAGCACGAGTCACAGATGCCTCAACCGCTTTCATGTTGGGTGAAAGAGAGTGGGGATTCAGGACTGCAGGAGGAGCAGTGTTTGGGAAGGACACATTGTCCACTGGTGGCCGTGAGCGTCTTGGAGAAATCAATAAAACACTCCTAGCATTAGGTTTCGATTGATGTGTAAAGGCTGCATATATCGGCAACTCTTTCAACGATGGTTATGGCCGCGTTCCCGACACTTATTTTTTGTTGCTTTCCTCGTACAGCGAAGCCCTGCCTCTGTCCATTTTCGAAGTTCAAAACAATTCATTTCCCTCATTCGCCTGCCTCGTCTCCTCCTGGAATCCCCATTCTTCACCTGTCCATTGATTTCCCACGTGGCTCGCTTCTTTTACATTCTGAAACCACTTTGGACCTGAGTTCCTCTGCAGTTTGTTAACACATTCGATCAGAAACTTCCAAATTTCGTTCTTAAACATTTTGCCTGATCTGCAGAATGTTTCCTGTATTGTGCAGGTTAGTGCTTAATCTTCCCAAATTTCCAAAGGAAATACGATTCAGGTACCTCAAATAATCTGCATTTCAGAGGTTGCGCCAAACTACTGCATCGGTTTTCTGAATAGTTTGATGCATATTATTCTGGGTTGGAAAATCTCATGAACCTTACCCTGCTAATCTGACCGCTAAAGGCCACCGCTGGGCTGCACCCTAACTCTATCTTCCCTTCGAGTATAATAGAGTGTGGAAACACTCACGCAGCTAAAACCCACACAGCTCACGTGTAGCTAAAACTACACTAAAACTCATACAGCTCCTTCTTTGACTTTTTCACATCTCCCAATGGTCCGGAGTCTAACTTACAGGTGATGTACACCACTCTCATTACAGGTCTGCAGAGTATGAACTACGAAGAAAGCTTGAACGTATTAAACCGTTTTATCCTCAGTAATGGTACCTCCTCAGGAGATATGATAGAGGAGCTCAGAATCACTAAGGATACAACTAAGGTGGATGCCAGCTACTTCTTTAAAGCATTTCTTTACACGGCGAGATATGGATACACGGAACAAACTACGTTGCCGCGTAGTTCAGAGTAGTACCTCAGAGACTTCAGAATCTAAACTCGATAATTATTTTAACACGCTGTGTAAATAGAACTTTGGCTAGTTTAATTAGTCCGAATGAACTATTCATGTCAAAACCTTTCTAATGTTTTAATGCTCCCCTGAATCTAAACGGGGTTTCGGTTCCCACTTTCTCTTGAAATTTTCAGAAATTCCTTAAAACAGAGCGGAATAGTTTAAAATTGACTTTAACACATGTTTCTCTATTAATATGGAGTAACACCATGTAACCCGTAAAGGTGCCGAGTGTGTTGGATTTTCGCAGTTTACTTTGACAGTGGTTTTGCATTGATAAATCAATAATTTGTGCCATGAGTCGATAAAGTGTCTCTATGTCTCCGATCTTCCACTCTACATCTGTTTGAACTGCCGTTTTATTTTCACACGAGGCTACGGAATAAACTGCAAGGGAACTTCTGACCGAACACAGAGATTTGTCACAATCTCTGCACCACACTCACTGATACACTGGCATCAACATGCTATTAAACTATCATAGTTCATATAGCGCACACAACGAACTGTAAATGTTCTTACCAGGTTCACCAATAACGGTAATGATCATATAATATATGCTTCTCACACGGTAAAATGCTTTAACCATGCTGTGTGAGATTCAGCCTGTCTTCCACCAGCCCGCAATTTCGCTGAAGCGATTCTGAGCTGATGGCTCTCCACGGTCATGCATTTACATCAGATCCCGCACACTGAATATTCAATACTACACGAGGCTGACGTGTCTTCCAACAGCTGGGGTAAAAAATAAACGATGTAATTCCAGTAAAATCCCAATAGTGATGAAAATGGATAGCTTGACAAGAGATTGCAAAATCTCAAAGACGAAGAAATGGCAATAGGAGAAATCATTGAATGCTGTTGTGAAACACTCTCAGGCTCACCTCTCGGTTTCATGATTGTTATTGTTGATCTTCTATGTTCCAAGGCCCCATAGACTTTGTCATAATAGACCAATGTTATACTACCATTGGGCTCTGTTCCATTCTGGGAATTGTCTCAATTATAGATGTTCCTGTAGATTTTTTAAAGTATATGTTGGTTGCATGTCCCTGTAATAGAGTGAACTATCTTACACTAAAACAATATCCAGAAATGGAAAGCGACTGTACGCACGCAAACCGTTAATCAAATTAATTGCAACACCTACAAAATGCTGGAGGAATTCAGTAGGTCAGCTATTCGACGTTTCAGCGACTCTTCTTCAGATTAGTTAACAGTTCGTCGAGCAGCTCATCTCCATCAAAAAAAACAGATTTCTCTCATCAGCTAACTATTTCAATTCCTGTTACTATTCTCTGTCAACACGTCAGTTGTTTGCTTCCTTTTCTGCCACGACGAGGCCACTCTCATGTTGGATCAGTAACACCTTATATTCCTTCTGTGTGACCTTTTATGACATTGCCATTGAAATCGCATCTTCCGGTATTTTTCATTTTTCCCTTTCAGTCTCCTTCGTTTCCCCACTCTGAACCCTTACCCTACGGCTCACCTGCCAATCTCCTCACCCGGTAACCCTCCTCCTTCCCTTTCTCCCACGATCCACTCTCTATCAGATTACTTCTTTTCCAACACTTTGCCTTTTCCACTTATCACGTCACAGTCATTTGTTTCGTCCCCCTACCCCATCCACTGGGCTTCACCTATCACCTCCTAACTTGTCCTGCTTCCCCTCTCCCATCTTTCTGCTTCAGACATCTTTTGCTTCACATCCCCACTCTGTTGAAAGATCGAGGCCCGACATGTCGACATTTTATTCATTTCCGTAGATGCCTCCTGATCGGCTGAGTTCCTTCCGCATTTGTCTGTGCATCAAATTGATGCAGTACTTCATATGATAAACTAGCTCCTATCAAGTTCCATGGCAAAATAACACAATGGGTAATTGAAGCAATGTACACGTGATCATCTGATTGGTGCAAATGATTAAATGCAGAGAGCGTGTTCGTTGACTACAATTGTACCAACAATTCAAAGGTTCAAAGATCCAATATAATGACAGAAATGTATACAATGTACTTTCAGAAATACTTTTTTTTTCGCAACCAGCAAAACGGAGTTCCCCAAAGAATGGACAGTTAAATGATCGGTTAATTGATAAATGAACCCCGGTCCCCCCTCTCCCGCTCCCCACCTCACGTAAGCGGCAGCAAACAGTAATGCCCTCTCCCCATTAGCAAAAAAAAAATCAGCACCTCCACAGAGCACTCAAGCGTGAGCAAAGCGATAGCAAAGACACAGACTTGCAGTTACCCCGAAGACTTCACGGTTCACCCAGTATACCACATACCATAGCCTCTCTCTCACTAAAATCGGAGAAGGAGGTGTCTCCATTTTTGCAGCAAGCGGGGATACATAACAAGCAACTCGCTGATTTACGATTTTAAAATTCCTTTACGTTGCTTTGATTCGAGATCTCTGCCTGAAGCTCTTAAATATCTCAGGTTCCAGGCACACAGCCGTAGATGTTTCGTCTTCCCGGAGGACATACGTATTTCCAGCCGTGACACCGACCCTCGATCTGCCCGTCTCCAGAGCCTCGAGATCTCAGGCTTCCAAATTTGAGCCGGACTCGTAAGAACAGACCTCTGCGTGCTGACCAACGACCAGCTATGAAACCCCGAGAGCGGGTCCCATTCCGGCATGAACCGAGGTTAACATGGTCAGGGCCTTCAAAAGAACACTGAAAGGAAAAAGTAAAAATATTAACGATGGAAATAGAGCTGTTTCAGAAGATGCAACCAAAGTTTAGCTCCATCATTACTCCGCTCCGCCTGCAAATGAAAATTATGTTGCAGATTCACTAAACTGGTAGCGTTAGAGAGTTGTATATAATTATTTGACAATCTGAACATGCACTTTGACTGTAAATATAACGTAACGTTGTAGATTTTGTGTTTTCCCTGACGTGGTACCTGGATGTAATTATGTATTGAATGGTCTGAAATAAGTAGTGCACAAGAAGAGCCTTTCACGTGTCTAGATACTCTTTACAGCAGTAAACCAATGGGTCGTCATTTATTGTATAAAATTAATCAGTTTGTCAAATGGTCAGCAAAGAGTCGATAGGGGTCAATATTGAGATATGTGGTGATTACTTTCCATGGATGAGTAGGTCTGAGGAGTGACGAAGAACTCGAGGGTGTTGATGGAGGGAAGGGAACGGTAATGACATTTCAAGCATCAATGAAGGAAGGGAGGCCGATTGCTAGTGGTGATATTCAATACAAAACTTTAGTATTTATTTAAGTCTTACATCCCTCTCACAACGTGAGACAGTAAAATTATTTGTGTCATGACCCCGTCGCAATGCACAGACGTATTAATTTATAAACCTGGTGGTTTGTAGAAAGATGCTACCCCGCAGTCTGCGGTAAATTTTGCCAGACGGAAGCAGATGAAACAGTGTGTGGTTGGGGGTGACTGGTGTCCCCGATGACCTTCCAGGCCTTCTTTCTGCACCCGATGATATAAAAGTCCTCAACGTGTGAAAGTTCACGCCCACAGATCCGCTGGGCTTCTTAGCACTCGCTGCAGTGCCCAGTTATCAGAGCTGGTGCAATTCCCATATCATGCGTTGATACAGCTCATTAGGATACACTCAATTCTGCCCCTGCAGAAGGTCTAGGGGATTTGCGGGCTCATGCGGAATTTCCTCAGCAGTTTGAGGTAGAAGAGACGCTGTTGTGCTTTTTTTTTAACCACACAGCCTGTGTGTACAGTCCAGATGTGATCTTGGGTCAAGTGTATACCGAGGAATTTGAAACTATTCACCCTCTCAGCAGCAGATCCATTGATGTTGATAGGAACGGGCCTGTAATCCAAAATCAGCCCAACGTCTGGGACATTGAGAGACAGGTTGTTATCCTCTGTCGGGGTGTCAACCACTCCTCTGTAGGCTGTCTCATTACCGCTAGAAATAAGGGCTATCAAAGTGGTGTGATCCACGAAGTGTAAGCTTCGGCGTACAATACCGTAAGGTACTGGCGTTCTATATTTCATTTTGACGTTCAGGAAGGACTCGGCAATTCAGTTGTATAGTTGATACTGCAGTACCTTAGACAGAGAAAAAAATAATCGACTCTGGGTTCTTGGAGTTCGCAATACTTGCGCACACTCCACGTGGTTGTTCTTGAGGTCACGTTACTCCACAGTTGAAAGCTTAATCCGATGATATTCAGACTTTCCCTCCTTCTTTGGCCTTCTACACACCTGTCGTGAGGGAGAACAAAAACGAGAAGAACAGAATCTCACTTTCCAACTGGACACTTTACAACGATCAGGGATGAATTCTGATTTTTTTCTTCCCCCTGCAGAACTACCCGCTCTCTGTTTCTATGGTAATGCCAATGCTATCTGCGCCCATGTGCTGTAAAAAAATACTAGGAACGGCCAATACTTCACGCTCACAGAGGCTGAATGAAACTCCATGGTTTAATTTCTCTTTCACCGCTCCATAATGTCTATGCTGGATATCGGCTCACTTGCACTTTTGACCCATATCCGAGAGTGAGCGTTAACTAATTCATGTATCATCCGAGTCTGTTTCACTGAATGAGTTTTAGTAGTTCGGGTTTCCCTGTGAAACGTTGGAACAATATCTGTCTCGCGTCTCACGCTGGGGAAAAAAAAAAGAATGGGACTTAAAGTGCCAAATACCTATGGCTGAAGCAGGCCGATCTATGGAAGCAAATGCATAGTAGGCATGAGCTGGCGTGGTGTAATGCCAGATGAGTCACAGGTTAAATATATGCGTTAGTTATTGGATGATGAAACGCACCTGGTCGAAATCGGCTGAGTTGTAACTTTGGAGTAAATGCCCGTGTGCACACCCACTGGGATTCCAGTACCAACCACAGACAGTCAATTAATAGGAAAGATGGTACCTGGGAAAAATTGAGCCTTCGCTGGTCTGGTTTTTCTGTTCATCCCGTGAAATCTTCACGTTTCCGACTTGTGATCTCCGCAGAGTTGTTGATAGCTGTACACCTGAAATACGCTATTCTTATTGAGTCCCTTTTTGTTTCAATGTCGTTGATTGAAGCTCATTGGACTGACGTGCGTGGCTTCTCTCTAGATGTAGCACAAATCCGTAAGAAGTATTGTTTTGTGAATCGTCCACCCAGAGTTGTGTTCTGGATTACACCTTATGTCCGTTCTAAATCAGACTGGATCAAACAAATCCGACCAAGTAAATCAAACACTTACGCAGCCGACCAGATCATGGGTTGATCCTGACACAAACCATCCCTTTGCATAATAAACAGTCTATTATCGCAGTTTTAGCAAATATTCAGCAATAATTAAAACCTCGTCGTTTAATTGATCAGATGAATCCATTCTTAAGCACGAACTAGTTCAATAAACAGTTCACAAAATGGCGACTGCAGGAACAGTCTCAAAAATATCGGCCTCTATTACTGAGATCATATATATATATATATATAAGCTGCTTCGTCTGTTTCCCCAGCCCGTGTCTCGTTTCTATTTACCGCTTTGCTGTTTATTGTTCTTTCTGGACAACCTACTGATGTGTATCTGTCCGTCTGTCTATCCGTCATTTGTCAGCCTGCATGATTATCTATCTATCTATCTATCTATCTATCTATCTATCTATCTATCTATCTATCTATCTATCTATCTATCTATCTAT
This sequence comes from Hypanus sabinus, assembly GCF_030144855.1. Taxonomy (NCBI): domain Eukaryota; kingdom Metazoa; phylum Chordata; class Chondrichthyes; order Myliobatiformes; family Dasyatidae; genus Hypanus; species Hypanus sabinus. Next base: position 134,674 of record NW_026779191.1, read on the forward strand.
CTATCTATCTATCTATCTATCTATCTATCTATCTATCTATCTATCTATCTATCTATCTATCTATCTATCTATCTATCTATCTATCTATCTATCTATCTATGTATCCATCTATCTATCTATCTATCTATCTATCTATCTATCTATCTATCTATCTATCTATCTATCCATCTATCTATATAGCAATCAGTCTGTCTGTATACAGGTCACCTGTTTCTACTGTGCTTCTGGGTGGCGACGTGGAGTTACATCTCTACCAATGGCGGTGTGAGGAGCGGTGGTGAGCAGGTGGTGAATGGTCCTGTGAGCAGTTGGTGCATATCACAAGCGCTTCTTATGCGACCACTGACGTCAGGTAGACTGCCCTGTAAAGACACTGCTCAGAAGAAGGGAATGGCAAGCCGCCTGTTTACTAAGGCTATTGGGGAGAGTTTAAACTTGAATTGCTGGGGGTGAGAACCGAACTGAAGAGACGGAGAGCCAGAAGGGGCCATGAGATGGCCTTGGCGGACAGGATTAAGGATAACCACAAGGCATTCTATGACCAATCAAGTGTGATGGTGGAAAAGGGTTAGTGGTACAGATGCGGAAGAGATTACGGTGTAAGTATAAATATACATGACAAACACATGGATTTCTTTATCTTCCCGATCTTTCTCCGTATCCCCCGCCCATTCCCCCCTTCTTGGCTTATCTGCCAAATTCGCAATTTTACCTCCACCCTCACTGCCTATCTTCTCCTCGCATGTCTATTATTGGCACCGCTCTCCTATGAGATTACTTCTTTTCAACTATTTACCTCTCGTATCCCATAATCTCACTTAATTTCACCTCGCAACGCACATTGCTTCACCTATTACCTGGAAAACCTATAACTTTATCTTTCCTCCCACCTACTTATCGTGTTACTCTGGATTTCAGGTTGACGGTGTTGTGGACGGTGTACAGTTTGTCGAGGGGATGTCAAAGGCCAGTTTGTTACACAGAGGGTCAGAGGGTGATGGTAAGGGTCGCTTCTTCAGGAGCAGTTAAAACAGGAACGTGTCTGACAGAGAAATTCACTGCCAAACCATTCCTCACAGAGGAATCTGAAGTGGAGAAAATGTTCTTGATTGTCAATATATCTGACGAAAGAGCCTGGACGCACCATATTGATGCAGCTATAAAGAAGGGAAGACAGCGGTTATGTTTCATTAGGAATTTAAGGAGATACAGTTTGTCGTTTAAAACACTCGAAAACCTCTTCAAACGTCCCACGGGGTCCATTCTGACTGGCTGTTTCGCCTTCTGGTATCGACGAGTGCTTCTGCACAAGATCGAAATAAGTTGCCGAAATTTGTAAAATCTTGTAGCTGATTGTACTGTTGCAGTAAGGTTAACAGATTTTCACGACAGACGTCGGTGATATTAAATCTGATTCTGATGTAGGGAGAATGTGTTAGATTGATCATAAATTGTTTGAAGGGCTAGCATAACGTCTTGGGACAAAGTGCCTGTACTGTGCTGTAATATTCTAGGTTGCAAGTTCTATGTAATGTGCTGTATCTTACCAGATAAGTCCCGTCGATGAATTATTGAAAGCTTCGACGCCTTTCCTTACCTGACTACTCTCAATGCGTCTGATAGCACCGCACGAGGATTTAACATCAATAGATTACAAATGTCAGTGCCAACCGCTGGTTGATATCGATAGTTTTGATTGGAAGGGACTCGTCAAGTATTACGTAATAAGGAATTGTCCTCGGTGTTGAGACTACGCTGGTCATGGGGTCTGAAGAGAAATACCTAGAATAACAGGAATATTAGTGACAGTCAGTAAGGGCCAGAGCGTGGTAGGTCATGTCCGACCAAACGCACAGAGCTTTACGAGGTAGTCACCAGGAATTGTGCTCAAGGCAAGGCAGTGGATGGAACCTGTTAAAACGATCTCCATGGTATATTTATAAAAGATTTTTAGTGTATTTGTTGTCATACCAAATCTCTTCAAACTCCTAATGGCGTATAGACTCTGTCTTTCCTTCTTTATAACTGCATTGATATGTTGGGACCAGCTTAGATCGTCCGAGATGTTGACACCCAGGATCTTGCAACTGCTCACTCTCCACTTTTGATCCCTCTCTGAGGAGTGGTATGTGTTCCTCTGTCCTATCCTTCCTGATCTCCGCAATCAGCTTTTTCGTCTTACTGAAGTTGAAGGCAAGGTTGTTACTGTGACACCAATCCACTAGTTGTTATATCCAGCTCATGTACGCCCTCTCGTATCCATATGAGATTCTACCAACAACGGTTGTATCATCAGCAATTTTATAGATGGTATGTGAGATATGTCTAGCCATGCAGTCACGGGTATAGACAGAATAGAGTAGTGGGCTAAGTAGAAACCCTTGAGGCACAGCAGTGTTGATCGCTAACAAGAGAGAGAGATTTTCTTCCACTCGCACAGATTGTATACTTCGGTTAGGAAGTCGAGTATCCAATTGCAGAGTGAAGTACAGAGGACCAGGTTCTGTAACTACTTCAATGGGATTGTGGGTAAGATTGTCGATTAAAGTACAGATTACAGGAGTTGAGAAGTTATGTTGATCTTGTTTAAGACTTCGTTGAGGCTTAATTTGGAATATTATTGCGGTTTTGCTTAACTACCTGCAGGAAAGGTGTAAATAAGTTTGAAAGAACGCAGAAAATAATTACACGGCTATTGCTGGGACTGGATGTTTTGAATTAAAAGGAAAGATTACATATGTTAGTACTGTATTCGGGAGCAGGTAGAAGACTGAGGAGAGATATGAAAGAGGTATACAAAATTATGAGGGGTATAGAGAGTTTAAGTGCAATGAGGCTTTCTCCACTGATGCTGGGCGAGAATACAACTGGAGATCATGGGTGAAGGGTGAAGTATGAAAAGTTTCAGGGAAATATGAGCGGAAACCTCTTCAACCAGAGTGTGGCCAGTGAGATTTGAGATTGAGGTTACGATGTCAATGTTGAAGAGATGATTGGAGAAATATATGGATGAGAGGGAGATGGCTGGCAATGGTCCGGGTGCAGGTCGATGGCGGTAGGGAGTTTACATAATTCCTCACGGACCTAACGTGCTGGAGACTGTGCTGTGTCTGTGCAGTGGTTCCCTGTGGCTGTCTGCCTGAATGACTGGGTTAGAACGTTAATGTCTCACAGCACCGACCAATCCAGAGAGTCGCTGATATCGTTCAATCACTCTGTCCGTACACACACAGAAGCATGGAGACTGAGTAAAATGGATGGTTATAGCAGGAGAAGATAGAAGCGCAGGTGTGAGATGATAAATGGAGAATCACACTACAGGAATATCCGCTCACAGTACGGCGGTAAAGACAATAGTTCCGGGCTGGGGGTATGTATGACAGTGGTCTCAGAGCAGTGAACAAATCTGTTGCTTCAGCGGTGGTAATGAGAATCATTCGCCCAGATGCTACACAGGAAAGGGGTGATTTAATCCGAAACCCATCTTTCGTCAGAAATTGGAGGTGAGAACTCTTGGCAGTCGTTGGAGGCTTGCAGCTGTGGAGACGTCATATTTTGATTGTGTTGAATTTTAACTCCTGGACGATACATTACTTTCTACGTCTCTGTCTTGGAGTCAAAAGGCGTGTTAAATGTTTTATAATTGCCTTTAAAGATGTTTGTTAACTGTTGAACAAATAAGAGCACGCCAGTTTCTGCGATATTTTTTTAAAATATGAATGTATAGTGGATTTAAAATATTACACGAGGTGTGGACATAAGTGAGTTCAATTGAAATTGAAACATAAAGGTCACGGTCATGAATGAGTATATGGAAGCCATGTATTTCTTTAGTTTGTGTGGAGTGGATGACGGAACATCATCCTTATGACGGAACAACACGGCTGCCCGCTGTCTTCCGGCCACAATTCATTCTATCTATACTTGAATGCACGTAGTGTCAGAAATAAGACAGATGAGCTTGAAGCTCAGATGAAAATGGGGAACTACGATACTGTAGGGATAACGGAGACATGGCTGCAAGGGGATCAGGCCTGGAAATTGAGTGTACCAGGGTATACGTGCTATCGTAGAGACAGAAATATGGGAAGAGGGGGTGGGGTGGTCCTGTTGGTGAGGAATGAGATTCAGTCTTTAGCAAGAGGTGACTTGGGAACAGGGGAAGTAGAGTCTGTGTGGATTGAGCTGAGGAACAGTAAGGGTAAAAAGACGCTGATGGGTGTTGTGTACAGGCCCCCAAACAGTAGCGTGGATATTGGGTACAAGTTAATTAGGGAGTTAACATTGGCATGTGCTAAAGGTAATGCAGTCGTTATGGGAGATTTCAACATGCAGGTGAACTGGGAGAATCAGGTAGGTGCTGGACCCCAGGATAGGGAGTTTGTGGAGTGTCTAAGGGATGTATTTTTGGAACAGTTTGTGCTTGAGCCAACCAAGAACGAGGCTATTTTGGACTTGGTGATGCGTAATGAACAGGAATTGATAAGTGATCTTGAAGTAAAGGAGCCATTAGGAAGTAGTGATCATAACATGGCAAGTTTTTATCTACAATTTGAGAGGGATAAAGGCAGATCCGAGGTGTCAGTGTTGCAATTAAATCAAGGAGACTACGGAGCCATGAGAGAAGAGCTGGCCAAAGTTAAATGGGCGGATGCCCTGGCAGGAAAGACAGTGGATCAGCAGTGGCAGATATTCTTGGGCATAATACAAAAGATGCAAAAGCAGTTCATTCCAATGAGAAGGAAGGATTCAAAGAGGGGGAAGGGGTCACAGTGGTTGACAAAGGAAGTCAGAGATTGTATAGCATTAAAGAAAAAGAAGTATGATAGGGCTAAGATGAGTGGGAATACAGATGATTGGGAAAGTTTTAAGGAACAGCAGATCTTAACTAAAAAAGCAATACGGAGAGAAAAA